>NC_044303.2:75036394-75200037 GCF_007474595.2 Lynx canadensis | reverse complement strand
CAGATTAAAACTGCACTGACGTGCAATGTTCCCCATTAGATTAACCAAAATCTAAGAGTTTAATAACACAATCTTGTGAAGGAAACTTGTGCCCACATTACGGCCCCGTGGAATGCAGTTTGCAATGACCATGCAAACCAAAACGCTAGACCCTCTGATAGGATCTTGATTTTCACCAGTCCCCCATAGGGAGTTTCTTGACCAGGAAGATTGAATCTTGTCACTAGAGTCTAGGAGACTAGCAGTCAACCTCACCCAAAGATAAACCTTGTCACAAACTATCACAGATCCCATCTGTTCTCCTAAGGGTCCATTCTTCATTCCAAAAGCAAACAAACAAATTGAAAAATGAAATAAAAAAACAGACAAACAAAATGTCCTCTTCCCAAAGTGGCTGGTGCCTCCTGACTCCTTTCCAAAGGAGGAGAAGAAAAACAATTTCCATTTCTGTCCCTCTCTATATCCCTTCCTAGGTCTCTCCCTCCCTCCCTGCCTTCTGTCCTACTTTTACTTTTTATTTTATTTCATGAAAAAGCATTCTATTGTAAAGCAAAGCATGTGTAGTCCTGCTAATCTTAGATCCCACTGCGTTGTAGTTTGGGAAATTTGCACTTAGATTCTGGCATCACATTATCTGTCATGTGTAGACATTATTCTTCTCTGGTGTGTCTAATTTCTTCTCTATGTCCATGGATGTTTTCCAGAAAGCTTAGGAGGAGGAAACCTTAGTATATTCTCGAAGACATAATTTTTAAAAAGTTTAATTACAAACATGTGGTGTAGTTTTGTTTCTTTTTAATTTTAAGTTGGACTTTAAGTATAGCCGATTTCTTTCTTTTTTTTTTTTTTTGTTGAGTTGAGAATAACAGTATTTGAGTTTATACTTTTCACTAATATATTAATGACAATCTTGTTTTGGCCTATTCTCATACCTTTTATTCCTACAAAACCTAGATTATAAAAGAAATGCTGTTTGATTTAAATAAAATTAAACAAACAAACAAAGAAAAGAATAGTGTTTTCAAATGCAGAAAACTGAACTCAGTTTATTTTAAAAATCAAGTTATGTCCAAATCATACCGTAGAGCAATTTATAAATTCGATTTCTCTCAGCTATCATTCTGCTTGCACACGCACACACACACACACACACACACACACACACAAATGGACAAAGCCAGAGATTTGGACAAAGCCAGAGAGATTTCTATATCATGAACAAAAACACTGAGATTGTTCCAACACTGTGATGCCACTGATAATACTTTAAGAAGACATTATATACACCCTGTTATTTTTATTGAACTTTTTAAAGATGCTAACCATTAAAATTATTGATTCGTGATTCTTCTGGAATTAAATAATCAAGTATCTCTGTGCACTTGATATCTTATTGATTTCCTTCAGAAAGATCTAAAGAAATGTGATGGAACCAAAAGATCAATAAAGAGTAAATTTTGTTTAGCACACTGTCCCTTAACCAAGGAGCTTTCTTAATTATTTCTGTAATTCTCTTAATTGTATTTCCTTCTATTAAAACTATTCTGTTCAGGGCCCCTGGGTGGTTCACCCAGTGAAACACCCAACTCTTGATTTTAGCTCAGGTCATGATCTCATGGTTGTGAGATTGCACCCCCTTTGGGCTCCACACTGAACATGGAACCTGCTTAAGATTCTCTCCCTCTTGGGGTGCCTGGGTGGCTCAGTCAGTTGAGTGTCCGATTCCCGCTCAGGTCATGATCTCACAGTTCGTGGGTTCAAGCCCCGCGTTGGGCTCTGGGCTGACAGCTCAGAGCCTGGAGCCTGCTTTGGATTCTGTGTCTCCCTCTCTCTCTCTGCCACTCCCAACTCATGCTCTGTCTCTCTCTGCCTCTCAAAATAAAGAAACATAATAAGGAAAAAAAATAGATTCTCTCTCTGCCCCTCCCCCATGCTTGCTCTCTCCCACTCTCAAAAAATTTGTTTAAAATATTCTGATCGTTAAGTGATTCTAAGAAATACATATTTTAACACTATCACATTGTTGAATGTTGTTCATAAAAATATTTTAAAAATCCATGTATTGAAGAAGACATACCACTAAAAGGCTTTGTTCCCGAAAAAGTTTATCATCATTTCTTACTTTAGGGTTTACAGTGCTATCTCGTTGCTCTTTTCCTTGACTAGGTTCACTTTTTGTCATATATTTGTTTTTGTTTTGTTTTTTTAATGTTTATTTATTTTTGAGAGAGAGAGAGAGAGAGAGAGAGAGCAAGCTGGTGGCGGGGGGCAGAGAAAGAGGGAGACACAGAATCCGAAACAAGCTCCAGGCTCTGAGCTGTCAGCACAGAGCCCGACGTGGGGCTCGAACTCACAGACCATGAGATCATGACCTGAGCTGAAGCCGGACGTTTAACTGACTGAGCCACCCAGTTTTTATCATATATTTGAAGCCTGTATAAAAACAATTTTTCTCTACAGCTACTTCAGGATTCACTCCTTCATTCACCCATTCATCCAAATACTCGTTCCTCTCTGAAATCTGTGTTGTATGCCTCCCATAATTTATTATATGAGAGACAGAAAGAAAAACCCAGCCCTACATTTCAAGAGTTCAGGGTTCAGTAGGAAGAGTGGGACTTTGGGGAAGGGGGCGCCTGGAGCCGGTGAGTTTAACATGGGATCGGCTCATTAAATGCTTACCCACTTTCCCACCCTGTATGTCCTCTGTGTTTCAATACATTTAAACCGAAGATCATGGGGTGCCTGGGTGGCTCAGTTGGTTGAGCGTCCGACTTCGGTTCAGGTCATGATCTTGCGGTTTGTGAGTTCGAACCCCGCGTCAGGCTCTGTGCTGACAGCTCAGAGCCTGGAGCCTGCTTCAGATTCTGTGTCTCCTCTTCTCTCTGCCCCTCCCATGCTCATGTTCATGCTCATGCTCTGTCTTTCTCTGTCTCTCAATAATAAATGAACGTTAAGAAAAAAAATTAAAAAAAAAGACTGAGGAGTGAAAGTTTAGTGTTTTTGATGATTTGAATGAAAGCCAAGGAGCATAGAGAGAACAGTCAGGGTCTGGTCGCGTGTGAAGTTTGGGGTCATAGGAGGAGTTCGGTCCTGACTCTGGAGGCATAGAAAAGCACTGAAATATCTGAAGGGCTGGTGGGGGAGGGAAGATTTGGGGAGCCATCCTTTTATCCGGTTAATCATAGCCAAATTTGCAAATACTGCAAATGTGTCCAGGCTTCAGAGAGTAGCAATGTTGATCCGCCGTAGTAATGAAATATGGCAGAGACATATTGACTTCGGAAAATTCTTATATATTAAAGAGCAAGGTAGAAAACGAAATACCCATGTATTGTATTTCCACCAAGAAACCTTTTGGGGAAAAAAAAAACTTGAAGAAAATACTAACCTTTGATGGAAAATATAATACTGTTCTTCAGCCCAAATGGCTATGTTACAAATATTGGCTAAATGAATGAGTTAGGCGATGGGAATGACCCCATCTATTGATTATGCTACCTGAATGATTCAATGTATCCATCTGCCCCACTGTGTGTGTGTGTGTGTGTGTGTGTGTGTGTGTGTGCATGTCTGTGAGTGTGTGTGTGTGTGTGTTAGATAACAGGGGAACATTCCGAAGACTGTTTAAAATGTATTTATGTTTAAAACTTATTTAGTTCTAAACATTTCTACTGTAAATGTTTGTTATTTTTACACGCACCAAATATATGTATTATAATCTCCTCCAGGTAGCGTTCTAAGGAATACCCTTGGAGGTCTGTGTTCTTTTGGCTCTGAGAGGTAAGTAAGTGAATGTGGTAAAGCTCACCCCCTGGGTTGCACATTAGAACAATCCAGTTACAGTTCTGGTACTTAAGAATGCTCAGCCTTGTGAACAAACACATTCAAACTGTCTAGTCATTGGTTTACTAAACCACAGCAATGGAGTAAACAGCGAAGAGTCCATCTGTCTTGCACAGGTCAGCTTTGTAAACTAACGATAATGAAATTCTATATAAATTGCATCTAGTTGCTAATTTGAAAGCCCTGTAATTTTCCTGTTGTAATAATGGTACTTTAACATAAGGATAAAAATCACATTGAAAACTCTGTAGAGACTCTATATTTCTAATACAGTTTTTCTTTAAAAAGGAAAAAAAAATAGATGTTGAAAGAATTAGTCCCCAGTAAAGCAAAAGTTCTGGTTCCTAAGATTCTCTTTCTTGAGTGAGGAGAGGTAGCTGGGAAGTTAATGTGAACCTTTGCAACTTTTTGTCCAAATCTCTTTTACCAGATAAATAAAAGAATAAACTTCATAGTTGTAGCAGTGATGTTATCCCTACTTTAAAGCTGAAGAAGTCAACAATTTATCACAGAGGAAAGTAATTACTTTTACTTTAAAAGTAAAATGACTTTAAAAAGTTATGCCATTAGGATTTTTAAGTGGTTAATTGCAAATTGCAAATTGCAATTGTAATTGACATTACAGTCACTGATTCTGTTTTTTTCAGAAGTTATTATAACATGTCCCTGCTCCATGTGCAAATATGAACTGTGCTATCTTCATAGTGCTTAGCTTAAAAAAAATATAGAAATCTCTCTCTGTTGGTAAAGTAATGCCAAAAATAAACATCCACTACTCATTTTCTTCAAAGGGAAGTAGAGTGTGAAATATTATATTTTTAATATGTGTTGGCATATTATAAAATGGTCCTGGTGCTTATTCCAATCTGTTAGCATAAATAAAAAAAGGTTTCATGACTTATTTTGTTCTCTAAATATAACAGGAGGTCACTAACATTTCAGTCTCTATTTCCTCATTAACTATGTATTTACTAAGACTAATTAAAAACAAAGATGGCACCCACCATCTATCAATTACTGGTAGCATTTTGATACATTGGCTTCCAGTCACATTTTACGTGTGCACTTCTGTTCTCCAATATTGATATTAGAACACTACATATAGAGTTCCTACCTCCTTTGACCATTATCCCTGTTCCAAATACTTTTCCTCTTCAACGGCCATGTATTTGTTCTTTTCCCCACAAGTAAAATGTCCGTTACCGGGTAATTCTGAGCACTTTATCTTCTGTGTGTTGAAATTTCTTCTCATGTTTCCAGCTCTTGGCCTTCCTTATGTGTTTAACAATATTTGCAACTTCCCTCAGGGAATTTTATTCAGGCAATTTTGGGGATTAAACAACAGTATGAAAGACTGGTCTTGAGGAACCCTCTTCACTGTCTTTGTAGAAACTTGTCTGTTTAATCATTTTTTTCCCAGGTACTTGGTTTCCTATTTCCCACCTCATGGAGGCCGTGACTTGGATGAGGCCCTGCAGGTACACTGGGAATTAAGTTCTAGACCGACCACGCATGGTGGGGAAAAGGACACTAGATATGGCAGCATATGCTTTGTCCACAGAAGTTATTTTCATTTTATTTAAATTTTATGTGATTCTTTTTTATTATGAAATTTTATCATTACAGCTAATATGAATGTCATTTTTTTTCATTTAAATTAATACAGCTCATCATCGTGCATCAAAAATCTTCCATTTGAATGTCAATTTAAATTTAAATGTCAAACATTTAAATTTTTAAATATTTCATAAAAATAATATATCTTGTTCTCTTTTAATCTGTACTTCTATTATTACCCTTAGAATTTCCTTTATGACTATTCTTTAAATAAATGTAAATGCACGCAAACTCTGAATTATTCTTGCTCTCATGGAGGGTTAGAAGACAATACGCTTCTTACTTTAAAATCATCATCATTAAACTCAAGCACAGAATTAGCAGAGGTTTTGAATATTTCTTTTATATGTGAACACATTTGAGTTTTTAAGAGACTCTCATGAAGGAGCATCAGTAGAGTTTTTAACCAATGGGGTTAATGTGATCAAATTATAAAACCAATTGATTTAATTATCCAGTGTTTACTAGGTGATCGGAATAAGGAGAGGTTTACTTTGAAACTTCATCAAAACCTACTCAACAGTGTTACAAACACACATGATAAAAAGTGTTCACACATGGGCAGAAGAAATTCAAACAAGGGGGCATGACTTCAGAGGCCACCTAAAGATGGTCGAACACTGAACTGGGCAAGAAGTGTGCTGGTCAGGGGTCAAAGAACCTTCGTAGGGAAAGGGAAGGGCTAGGGATCAATTAGGAGATCACAGGTCATTAAATCTAGGCTTTGACTTTTTCATCTTTACTGAAAAACATATTTGGTTATTACTTCTGACCTTGAGGTTACCGGGTGCCAATTATTTCCATCCGTTCATTTTATAAAATTCTTTGTGACTGACGATATCACAAGAAAATGTTAAGATTTTCAGCTACGGAGTGCAATAAATGCCCTTTATTCATTCAAGTAGTTCTAAACAATTATAAAAGTTTCCACTTGAGATTAAATAAATGCAACTCCCATATTTAGAGTAAATCTAGTATGATGTAGGACCCCCATGCAAGAAGAGATACGTTGCGTATCAGTGTCGATTACCCAAGTGATCATTGCACTACGTTTTACACTGCTTCCACTTACACGTTCAAAAATAGGAAACACTTATTAAATAGGAATTGGGGATCCCTTTTAGTCACTCATAACTGATTAATGCATTTTATTAACTGAAGCCATCTGGGGCTTTTCAGATGTCTGTTATGATTCTGGAATTCCTTATGCTAAAACAAACAAAGTGCATAGAGCAAATGGGCCAGCAGCAAGTTAAATGTCCTCGAAGTACAAAGGTGCTAGACAATTTATGCCTTAGGAAACCCTCTGATTGCACTGAATAAGTTTTAAAAATAACCAGACTTTAATAGACTAATTGTGAAAGATTAGTCCATTTATCTGAGCTTGTTAAACACTGCAGTAGACTGGAACCAATTAAATAAATAACTCTAATTCTGTATTATTAACTTCAAAAGTCCCCAGTTCCCATCACTGCAGTGGTATGATAGGTAATTTTTTTCAAAGCACAATTCTTTTCCCCCACAAAAGGAAGTGTAATTTGGCACATTTTTTTTTTTTTACTGCGTCTACATATATATATCAGACTACATATGGTCAATTGAATGTGCCACATTAGCCCTATATATAAATAGAGAAAAATATCAAATTAAAGTCTTGTTTTTTAGGTACAAGTAAAACTGCACCCAGATAAACAGATACATCAGTGTATTTAATTCACTGTGTTCCTATAAATGGAATCTATTTCTGGTTCTTAAAGACGATTCTCTTCAAGTTGCATTTAATAATTTAATTTAAAATATGTTCCTGACCTCACCAACCACAAAATGGAATACAAACAACTCCGAAGTTCTAAAATAGTGGAGGAAAAAAATGGAAAAAGGAATTATTCAGAGAGTCTACAGAAGCACTCAGCATATGTGTCTGATATAAATGTGATGCTTCTTTCTTTATATTCACTGTTGCCTAAACAAGAAAATAAGCGTTAACATCTTTATCTCCAAATTAAATAGTCAGAGTCTAAAGTCCTTAATAAAAAACTTCTCTGCTCTGTCTTACTTAAGCCAAAAAAACAGGAAAATTAAATGTAATATGTTAAATGGGATTTTAAGTAAAATGATCTCCAAGGGAAAAATATTTGTTGATTATTTGAATGGTGTGATTAGAACTAAGTATTAACAATGTTCCCAGTACTGAATTGGAAAGGGATATGGACCATTTGTTCCCGACCTTTAATTTTCAAACTTGAGGTCTCTTTCTCCTCTCTTTCTCTTTCTCTCTCCCTCTCTCTCTCTTCCACAAACTCACAAATGTGACTTGCATAGCTACATTTCCAAAAGCTATCGGATTTGATAATAAATATATTTTATGTGAAATTCTCCTTTCTCTGGAACAGTTTGCAAATCAGACACTAAAAGAAAAGTTGTGGGACATTATAACTAAAAGTGGGGACACTTTCTGATACTTTCTCCATCTCGGTTTGTTAACAGGAATCAGACTCCAAGTCCCAAACTGTAATCGCATTGAATCATGTTCATCTACACGTCAGATGCTAACGTGGTTTCATCAACAATTGCTTCAAGGGTCCTGTGCCATTTGAAATAGGGAACTTTGTTTTGGAAAAAAGAAAGGGACAAAGGTTGCCTGCTAATTTCTTCTTGTGACCAAAGCTAATGAAATTCTAAAGCACCAGGGGACAATCTAAAGCATTGAATCATGTTCATCTACACGTCAGATGCTAACGTGGTTTCATCAACAATTGCTTCAAGGGTCCTGTGCCATTTGAAATAGGGAACTTTGTTTTGGAAAAAAGAAAGGGACAAAGGTTGCCTGCTAATTTCTTCTTGTGACCAAAGCTAATGAAATTCTAAAGCACCAGGGGACATCAAGGGACACCATCCAGGCTCTAAAGTCTCTGGGATTGTGCTTGAAGGTTCAACGGCCATGAGAGTTTCCCCAGCTTCCCGGAAGCACGCAAAATGATGCCTTCATAGAACCCTATAAGAATCTACACCTGGTTTGCCACATTTTCATTCTCCAAGTGCTGAGCACCAGTAAGAGCTCATTTCAAAGAAACGAGTAAGTGAATTTTAATATGCTAGTCAAAGATCCCATATTGTACCATTTTCCCCTGCATTGGTAATTTTAAGGGGAAAAAAGGAAACACGTTCATCATCAAATGGAAGGTCATTGTCTTCTTTAGAAGATAAGATGAGCGGATAAAATGGGACTCTAAGAAAAAAGGTAAAGACACCCTTTCAATCTCAGGGAAAGCATTTTTTTTAGAAAGTGATACCTCTTAAAGGAACAAGGTCGTGTTTTAAGATGAGAACAAATAGAGAGGATGTTAGATTTCTTAAGGCAAAGCCCATGACTCCTTTGGTCAATGTCCTGATGTTTGCTTCAAGAAAGAGACCAGAAACATTAATTCACAGCCACTGTGACAACCCAGTTATCCCAAGTCATGGACCCAGAGTGTCATCTAATTAGTACCGCTCCGGGTCTAGAGGAGCCCTCCAGAGCTGGGAGGCACGGCGTGGACTGGCTGGTTGATGGTAAATGGTGGTGGAGACTCTGGGAAATATATCAGCTTCTGGTTAAGCATGTAAACTGCTTTATTTTAAAGATTTGTTCGTTAATAAAATGATTTTTTTTTTACTATCACAACTATTGTTTTTAGGCAATTGCTCTTGCATTATTGGACGAGAAATTATGAAATAAACCAGGATGGGAATGTTGTAGAAACTCAATAATTGACACTATAAAACTTGCCTTAAGTTAATTTAATAGCTTCTTGGTTTCCCCCTGAGAACATGAGCCTGTATTTAGAATCCAGCGCTAAATATGTTAGTGAGTACTTCAATCTGTGTTCTATATTTAGTTTCTAATCAACTTTCTTGTAAATAGGACCATTTTCTCCACTTCGGTTTCCTTTATTTAATTTGAAACTGCTTAGCCAAATTCCTAACAAGCTTTGTTTGAACTTTGCTGTTGTATTTCTTGACACTGAGTTTCAAGGCCAGTAGTGTTAGCCTTTGGTGCTTGATTCCAACTTTGTAATAATATTTATTCTGATCTGTAGACTATGAACTGTCAATTCTGAATTCTTCATGATGCAGAGAGGCTGGGCTTCCTGTGGGGCATCTGCAGTGATCCAAAGATTCTGATTCCTCTCATTTCAAGTGATCCTGTGGAGGCCACCCTGTGTTTTGTAAGAGAAATTAACTTTCTATCTGGGTGCTTAGTGACAATGAGCTCCTAATGCGATGGTATTCCTGAGGGGAAAAAGAAGGGAGCTTTTAAAAAATACTAAAGATAATTTTCTTTTACTGAGAAGCAAAGTAATATTTCAACTGAGAGACAAAAGTATTCTGTTTATATAAGATGCTTATCAATATAAATATATATGAATAATATAAAAATATAAATATATACATATAAAATCTTGTTAATGAATGTTTATACATTAACGTATACTCATTTATCTTCATTATCAATTATATGTTAAGATCATATTAGAGAGAGGCTTCTGGGTGGTTCAGTCAGTTAAGCCTGACTCTTCTTTTTTTTAAATTTATTTATTTTTGAGGGAGAGAGAGAGAGAGAGAGAGAGAATGAATAGGGGAGGGGCAGAGAGAGAGGGAGACACAGAATCCGAAGCAGCTCCAGGCTCTGAGTTGTTAGCACAGAGCCCAACACAGGGCTCAAACCCACGAACTGTGAGATCATGACCTGAACTGAAGTCAGACGCTTAATCGACTAAGCCACCCAGGTGTCCCAGTCAGTCTCCTGATTTTGGCTCAGGTTATGATCTCAGGTTCATAAGATTGAGCCCCCTGTCAGGCTCTGCACTGACAGAGCAGAGCCTAGTTGGGATTCTCTCCCTCTCTCTCTGCCCCTTCCTCCCCAAAAAATAAATAAATGCACTTTATTTATTTATTTATGTATTTATTTATTTATTTTCATTATGAAATTTATTGTCAGATTAGTTTCCATACAACACCCAGTGCTCATCCCAACAGGTGCCCTCCTTAATACCCATCACCCACCCTCCTTCCCTCCCTCCCACCCCCCATCAACCCTCAGTTTGTTCTCAGTTTTTAAGAGTCTTTTATGGTTTGCCTCCCTCCCTCTCTAACCTTTTTTTTTTCCTTCCCCTCCCCCATGGTCTTCTGGTAAGTTTCTCAGGATCCACATAAGAGTGAAAACATGGTATCTGTCTGTTCTCTGTATGACTTATTTCACTTAGCATCACACTCTCCAGTTCCATCCACTTTGCTACAAAAGGTCATATTTCATTCTTTCTCATTGCCATGTAGTACTCCATTGTGTATATAAACCACAATTTCTGTATCCATTCGTCAGCTGATGGACAGTTAGGCTCTTTCCACAATTTGGCTATTGTTGAAAGTGCTGCTATAAACATTGGGGTACAAGTGCCCCTATGCATCAGCACTCCTGTATCCCTTGGGTAAATTCCTAGCAGTGCTATCGCTGGGTCATAGGGTAGATCTAGTTTTCATTTTTTGAGGAACCTCCACACTGTTTTCCAGAGCGGCTGCACCAGTTTACATTCCCACCAACAGTGCATGAAACAGGTTCCTGTGTCTCCACATCGTCTCCAGCGTCTATAGTCTCCTGATTTGTTCATTTTAGCCACTCTGACTGGCATGAGTAAATGCACATTTTTTAAAAAAAGAAGATCGTATAAATGTAATGTCATCTGTTCTGAATCATATAGAAAAAAAGATTTAAATGACATTATAATAACTTTTTGCATTTACTAGTAACTCTGGAGCAAATAAATGCTTTTCCTCTTAGTGCTTCTGGAGTTCAGATTATGATTAAAGTTCTTATATATTATGATCATTTTTCAAGGTGGTTTTGAATATGGTTTAAACTAAAACTATTGGGGCGCCTGGGTGGCTCAGTCGGTTGAGCGTCCGACTTTGGCTCAGGTCATGATCTCACAGCTTGTGAGTTCAAGCCCCGTGTCAGGCTCTGTGCTGACAGCTCAGATCCTGGAGCCTGCTTCGGATTCTGTATCTCCCTCTCTCTCTGCCCCTAACCCACTCGCATTCTGTCTCTGTCTTTCTCAAAAATAAATTAACGTTAAAAAAATTAAAAAAAAATAAACTAAAACAATTCTCCTCCAATTAATTAATTAATTAATACCCACCTAATTTTCATCATTTAATTATTCAGATGCAAATAAAAATGTCCATATTCTGTTCAGTTGTAACTTCCTTTCAGGACACTGAGCAAACTTTTAACCCTGAAATTTCACCAAATTCAGTTTTCCATTCAGTGCATAATAATGGCCACTAATTTTTTTAAATAAGTCTTAGATGTAATAACAGGCATAAAAAGGAATGTACATCACAATGCTGAAACACATTGTTCTGCTTTGGATGCATTCTTACATTTAGATGGATTATGAATTACCTGAACAGAAATGTCTCCCTTTGCTACTGGCTGATAATTGCAGCTAGTGCAGTGTTAACTTTCTTATTATATATATCCCTTCATGTCAGTGCTCTTTCTAAAACGCCTTGCCTCTTTTTTTTTTTTTAATTTTTCTAACGTTTCTTTATTATTGAGAGACAGACATAGAGCATGAGCACGGGAGGGGCACAGAGAGGAGGAGAAGCGGAATCTGAAGCAGGCTCCAGGCTCTGAGCTGTCAGCACAGAGCCCGAGGCGGGGCTCGAACTCACAAACCTGGAGATCATGACCTGAGCCGACGTCGGACGCTTAACCGACTGAGCCACCCAGGCGCCCCTCTTGCCTCTTTTTAAAGCCAGAATTCTCCATTAAGCGCATTCGGTCATTTGACGAAATTGCTTGTAAGACCGTTTGTTGCTCAAAGTCACGAGTGGACTGAAATTCAAATAAATCGTCATTTTCGAAGAAAGCGACAGAAGATAAACCGTTTTTATTTCTTTGGTGGAAAGCTGTAAGGTGGAAATCCTGTTCTCACCCGTGTTCACTTCCAGTAGGGGTTTAATTCAGATAATGGATCAGCGTATTAGCAGAAGAGGAAATATTGGAAATGATAGCTGGGGAGATACAATATAAACATTACAGTGGGTACTAGTTTACCGATTTAATAGGTAGTATCCGTCTTCCCATCCATGGATCCATCCATCCAAACTGAGAGTGTGTGAATGTTACAAAAGCAGAGTCCATTAGTCACTTGTTACGACCAGCACCACTTACAAAACTCAGTATGTCGAAATTTACAAACCTTTCTCTCGAGATAAGGATGACGTGACAGCGTAATAGTTCCCTGGTAATATTCAATAGGGATTTTAGTAAAAGTAACTAAAAATATCTAGAGATTATTTTCCCCTCAGGCACTGCGGCAAGGATTTTCATTTTCCCCCCCCCCCCCCCCAACAGGCCTACAACGAAATGATGGCGATTCACATCCTGTAGACGAGGAAACTAAGGCGTAAGAAGCTTCAATACATAAATCTCTCAAGGTCAAAAAGTTGACTTATCACGGAATGTACAGGAAAACTGAGACCGTCCACTTGCCATTATTTCTACATTAACTGAGTGTTCCTTAAGCTTTTCTGTAAGAGACCGTTACAGCAGTAACCAGACCAAATTGCTTTAACTTGCTTCAGATTTTGCAAAGTAAAAGACACCCCCCCCAAAGGAGCCCACGTCAGATTATAAGGACAAAATTGTGTTCAAAAACATGACTTCTTCAGAGAAAGCCAGTGCTTGGGTGAAATTTATTTTATATTTCAGCCCACCAATGAAAAACTATAGTTTTAAAATACCAGATAACTTAGTTTATCTCATCCCTCCTCTTTCAGAATTGGTCAGTACCTCTGAAGAGGGGAAATTCTCCAAGAAAAACGTTATCCTTCTGAAGGCTTCCTTTCTATTGCTCTATTTGACATCTTAGAAGATAACATTTATAATGAAGGAATTAGACTATTATACAATTTTTGAGCAGATAATTTTCTGAAGCTGAAAGATAACAAGGAAATTATCATAATCTGGATTGTCATTATCGAAAACATCAGTGAAATAGTTCCGGGTAATTTCAAAGAAAATGAAAGAGGAGGATGATTGTCCTGCAGAAATCTGCATCCTAAAAACTGATATTCTCATTAGTGAATCCGTATGTTAGGAAATGTATGAAAGGCACCCCCCCCCTCCCTCCGCGCGATCATGCTTAAGCAGGTAGGAAACAGGAAGCTACCGCATGTTCCAGAATTCAGTCTTGAGCAGTGAGCACACCAATGCATTTCTCCCGAATGTTTCCGAACACCGTCTCTGCTCTCTGGATAGGTACCGATGCCATCCTGGGCTGTTCACCTTTCGTCTCAATGACAGCTGCTAATTGCATCCAAGTTTCCCTTTCCTGAGCCGACTCTTACTTCTTAGCTATTCTTCAGACCATTCTGAATATTCGTCAACTTTCCCCCACACGGAATCCCTTTTATAGTTTTGTTTTCCCACAGGAATGTGAGCCTATCATAACCTCTCCTCCCTCTTGCTTTTTTCACTCTTAAGGTGCCGTGGATGATATCATTCACATCAGTACACATAAAGCTGGCCACTCCTTCTAAAGGCTGAGTAGGGTTGTAAAGATGTAACATCATTTATGTCACTAGTCCAACACTGCCAGCCGTTAGATGTTTCCAAGCTTCTAATGTTTAAAGTGTTGCCATGAATGACCTCGGGCACCATTACTTACCTATAGGACAAATATATATAAAGAAATGGAATTGTCAGACCAAAGATTTTATTTTATTTATTTTTCATGTTTATTTATTTTTAAGACAGAAAGACACAGAGCGCAAGTGGGGGAGGGGCAGACAGAGAGGGAGACACAGAATGGGAAGCGGGCTCCAGGCTCTGAGCTGTCAGCCCAGAGCTCAACGCGGGGCTCGAACTCACCAGCCGCAAGATCATGACCTGACCTGAAATCGGATGTTTAACTGGCTGAGCCACCCAGGTGCCCCAAAGATGGTGTGCATTTTAAGCATATATGTGTAAAATATATAGCTAAAATATAGGCATTCAAATATATACGTAAATAGCAACCCCCACCCTGTAGATGTGCCCTTTCACGACCATAAGTAATGTATAAGAATGCCTCACTAACACAACGTGATTTTGTTTTAACTTTTGCCAATCTTTGCCAAATTTAATTTATATTTATTTTATAATGAATGAGGTAGACTATCTTTCCCCAAACCAAAGCGTATCTCTTTATTTTCTGAAAATTGTCTATTCCCATCCGTTAATTTTTCTTTTGCAATTCAACTTAATTCTAATGGATCTGTAGAAGCTCTTTATGTACAAGAAAATTTCCCTTTGTATGTAATATGAATTGCAAATATCAACCTCACTGTCAAAAATTGAATTATTAGTCCTAACTTTTCACTTCTCTTTGATAGTATTATACATTAAAATCCTGGCCCTTGATGCATTATAAGACAGTGTACTTCTCCACCCCTTGACTTTGTTCTTGTCAGTGTGACTTGTTTTGGCCAAGGATGAGTTCATAGCTGTGGCAGGAGTGGAGAATTTAAATTTGCTTACAAGATTGGTCTTAAATCCTGGCATTTTGTGATCCACAATTAGAGAAGGTTCTTCCCATTTACTGTTGTCCTTTTTAGCCTGGTCACCACAGTGGACACATGCAAAGACCTGAGCTCAACCATGTCCAACATTCAAGCACAGCTGGTGACACAGGACAAAGCAGAGCGCCCCGGCATCCAAGTCGAAATTTGTTTATCCAGATGGACCCTGGGGCTCATGTGCATGAACAGAAATTCTTACTGTGGTGAGCCTCTGAGATTTGGGGATAGTTTGTTATACAGCAATAACTGACACAAGCATTAAATGATCAGTTGTCTCTCACTGTCATGATTTTTTAATTCAAATTTTTATTTTTATAGCTTGAACTTATTAATCATTTTCATGTATACTTGTAGGATTTATATGCTGTTGAGAAAGGCCTATGTGCTGAAAACACAAATTAAAATAAGATATTCTACGTTTATTTCATTGCTTTTTTTTTAATTTTTTTTTAAGTTTATTTATTTTTGACAGAGACAGAGTGCGAGCATCAGCTGGGGAGGGGCAGAGAGAGAGAGAGAGAGAGAGAGGGAGATACAGAATCCGAAGCAGGCTCCAGGCTCCAAGCTGTCAGCACAGAGCCTGATGTGGGGCTTGAACTCACACACGAACTCATGTGAGATCATGACCTGGGCCGAAGTGAGACTCTTAACCGACTGAGCCACCCAGGCGCCCCTATTTCATTGCTTTTTAATGTTAGTTTTCTTTCCCTTTAATTATATAGTAGCTTTAGGACTTATTTAATGTGTATCTTAGATTAGACATTAAAATACATTTTTCAATTCAAATAATGTAAAAAAATACAATTTATTTAGTAATCTATGTTTTATTGACCAACTTGAGATGTCGCCACTAAATATATTGAATTTCACAATGAATTATGGTTTATTTCTGAAGTTTCTTGACATTCTCTCTCTATATCCATTTAAATGGACATATAACACCCTTAAAGGCCGTATATGAAAACCAACAGCTAGCGTACTCAATGGGAGAAAAGTAGAGAGCTTTTCCTCAAAGTTCAGAAACAAGAAGAAGATGACCACTGTCACCACTTTTATTCAACAAAATACTGGAAGTCCTACCCACAGCAATCATACAAGAAAAAGAAATAAAAGGCATTCAAATCGGCAAGGAAGAAGTAAAACTTGCTCTATTTGCAGACGACATGATACTATCTATAGAAAACCCTAAGTAGGGGCACCTGGGTGGCGCAGTCGGTTAAGCTTCCGACTTCAGCCAGGTCACGATCTCGCGGTCCGTGAGTTCGAGCCCCGCGTCAGGCTCTGGGCTGATGGCTCAGAGCCTGGAGCCTGTTTCCGATTCTGTGTCTCCCTCTCTCTCTGCCCCTCCCCTGTTCATGCTCTGTCTCTCTCTGTCCCAAAAATAAATAAACGTTGAAAAAAAAAAATTAAAAAAAAAAAAAAAGAAAACCCTAAGGATTCCACCAAAAACCTACTAGGATGGATAAATGAATTCAGTGAAGTCACAGCATACAAAATCAGTGTCCATAAAGTTTTTGCATTTCTATGAACTAATAATGAAGTAGCAGAAAAAGGAATTAAGAAAACAATTCCCTTTATCATTGTGTCAAAAACAATAAAATGTATTAGGAATAAACAACCAAGAAGGTGAAAGAGTATAAAATATTAATGAAAGAAATGGAAGATGATACAAACAGATGGAACGATAGTCCATGTTCATGGATTGGAAGAGCTAATATTAAAATTCCCATATTGCATACATAATGCAAAGCAACCCACAGATTTAATACAATCCCTATCAAAATATCAACAGCAGTTTTTCACAGAACTAGAGCAAATAATCTTAAACTTTGTATGGAACCACAAAGACCTTGGATAGTCAAAGAGAGCTTGAAAAAGAAGAACAAAACTGGGGCTAGCACAATCCCAGATTTCAAGATGTAATACAAATCTGTAGCAGTCAAAACAGTATGGTACTGGCACAAAAACAGACACAAAGTCAATGGAACAGAATAGGGAGCTCAGAAAGAAACACGTGGTCAATCAATCCTCCACAAAAGAAGCAAGACGATACAATGAGAGAAAGACAGTTTCTCCAACAAATGGTGTTTGGAAAACTGGACAGCTACATGCAAAAGAATGAAACTAGACCATGTTCTTAAACCATACACAAAAATAAATTCAAAATGAATTAAAGACCTAAAGATAAGACCTAAAAACATAGGCAATAATCTCTTTGACATCAGCCATAGAAACATTTGCCTAGATATTATCTCCTTTGGCAGGGGAAACAAAAGGAAAATTAAACTATTAGGACTACACCAGAATATAAAGCTTTTGCACAGCAAGGGAGACTGTCAACAAAACCAAAAGAACCCACTGATTAAGAGAATACACTTGCAAATGATATACCCATGAAGGGGTTAATATCCAAAGTATATAAAGAACTTACACAACTCAACACCAAAAAAACAAAAATAAAAGCAAAACAAACAATCAAATAATCCCATTAAAAAATGGCAGAAGATATGAACAGACATTTCTCCAAGAAGACATACTGAAGGCCAACAGACACATGAAAAGATGTTCAACATCAGTCATCATCAGAGAAATGCAAATGAAAATCAAAGCGACACAACACCTCACAGCTGTCAGAATGGCTGAAATCAAAACCCCAAGAAACAACAAGTGTTAGCAAGGATATGGAGAAAAAGGAGCCCTCGTGCCCTGTTGATGGGAATGCAAATTGGTACAGCCACTGTGGAAAACACTATGGCAGTTCCTCAAGAAATTAAAAATAGAATAACCATTGGATCCAGTAATTCCAGTACTAGGTATTTCCCTCCTCCCCCCGCAAAGATGAAAACACCAATTCAAAAGGATATATGCACCCTTATGTTTATTGCAGCATTATTTACAGTAGGTAAGATATGGAAGGAACCTAAGTGTGCACCCACAGGTAAATGGCAAAAGAATGAAATCTTGCTATTTACAACAACATGGATGGATCTAGAGGCTATGATGCTAAGTGAAATAAGTCAGTGAAATTTGTCAGGAAAGACAAATACCTTATGACTTCACTCATATGTGGAATTTAAGAAACAAAACAAGGGTAGCTGGGTGGCTTAGTTGGTTAAGCGTCCAACTTCTGCTCAGGTCATGATCTCGGGCTGACAGCTTGAAGCTGAAGCCTGCTTTGGATTCTGCATCTCCCTTTCTCTCTGCCCCTCCCCTGCTCACACTCTGTTTCTCTCTGTCTCTCAAAAATAAACTAAACATTTAAAAAAGTTTTAAAAAGAAATAAGAAAAGAGAAAAACAACAAAGTAAACAGACTCAATTATATATAACAAACTTGTTGTTGACAGAGGGGAGCTGGGCAGGGAAATGGGCAAAATAGGTGAAGGCGATTAAGAATACACTTATTGTGATGAGCACTGAGTAATGTAAATCACTATGATGTACACGTGCAACCAATATAACACTGTATGCTAAGTATACTGGGATTACAAAAAATAAACACAAATGTAAAAAATAAACAAATGTCATTAGCAACTCTTTATTCATCACTTTAGTATGTGTTATATCTATTTTCTTCGTTTTCTTCATTTTGAGAAGTATCCTTATGTATTGTCTCCAAGGATGCCAAAATCATATTAGCATTTTCAAAAATATTTCCAATGTCAGTTTCTTTGGGATTACATAAAACATAGAGGTTGATTTAAGCAATAGTTTTTTAAGATCTACTGACACCTCATTTTCAAGTATATACTTTTTACTTAGTACTCTTTTGTGTCCCTCGGGAGTGTTTTTAAAAGTTTCTTGATGTGATGTCTATTATTTAATTATATGAATTTCATCTTCTATTTTCCTGTTGTTTTTCTACATGCGTAGATAAACTTTTATCCATAGGAATTGTATTTTGATCTGAGATTCATTTTTATCTTTTCTTGTTTATCATAGTTTTCCAGGCAAAGTACAATATCTTAAAATAATCATAAACTGTTTTTTAACAGACTTTTGAAAACTTTCTGGGGGGAAATAATGGTAGATTCCCATGCAGCTGGAAAAAATAATACAGAGAGACAGAGAGATCCTGTGTACCCTGTAGTTTCTCCAAATGGTGACATCATGAAAAACCCAACACAAATATAACACAGTATCACAACCAGGGCATTGACATTGACACAGTCAAACTACACAAGATTTCCATCACACCAGAATCCCCCGGGGTACCCTGTTATAGACACACCCACTTTTCCTCTTACCTCTACTTTCTCCCTAACTCCACTGAGACGCTAATCTTTTGTCCATTTCTGTACTTTTGTCATTTTAGGAATATTATATAAATAGAATCAGTGTAAAAAGCCTTTTGCCACTGGCTTCTTCACTCAGCATAATTCTCTGGAGATCCATCCCAATTGTTGGGTGTACCAACAGTCTATTCCTTTAGAATGTGGAGTAGGATTCCATAGTGTGGATATACCAGTTTGTATCCCCCATCGCGAGACATCTGGGTTGATTCTGGTTTATGATTATTATGGGTAGAGCTTCTGTGAACATTTGTGTACAGGTCTTGTCTTCATTGCCTTGGAATAACAGCCTGGAAGTGTAATTGCAAGGTTGTATATTGAGCATTTTAAGTAGCAGATATACTATTTTACAGATTGGCTGGATCATTTTCCATTTTTACTGGTAATGTAGGAGTGTTTCAGTTCTTCTCCATCCACTCAGCTTTTGGTGATATCACAATTTTATTTTTACATTAGCCATTCGAATAGGTGTGCAGTGATATCTCATTGTGTTTCTAATTCACCTTTCCCTAACAGTAAATGACGTTGAACTCTTCTCATGTGCTCATTTCCAGCCCAAGAATCTTCTTCAGTGAAATGTCTCTTCATGACTTTTGACTTGTTCTAATTGGATTGTTTGCCTTTTTACAGTGGAGTTTTGAGAGTTCTTTTTTATATTCTACATGCCTTGTTCTTTGTTAGGGAAGCAATTTACAAATATTTCCCCTACTCTATAGGTTGTATTTTCTTTCATCCTGCCACCAAGTCTAAGGAGTCTTTCTTTGCCTAGCCCCATGTCGCAGAGACTTCCTCCTATTTTTGCATACAAGTTTTAGTTTTGTATTTAATTCCATGATCCAGTTTGAGTTAATTTTTGTATAAGGCATTAATTTTGTGTAGGGTTAAGGTTCATTTTTTTGGGGGGGGGGACTACAAATGTCCAATTCCTTCAAGCACTATATGTTGGTAGGTTTACCCCCATTGAATTGGTTTTACAACTTTGTAAAAAAATCAGATGCAACAAGAATGTGTCTATTAATAGTTTTGCTATTTTGGTTCTAGATCTATGTGTCTATCCCTTGGCCAGTACCACATGACCTGAGCCCTGCAGTTGTATAGTAAACCTTTACATTAAATAGAGTGATTCCTCCCATTTTGTTCTTGCACATCAAGACTGTTGTAAGTATTCGAAGTCCTTTCCTTCTCTATATAAATTTTAGAATAAACTAATAGTGATGCCCATTGGCTTGGATTTCTTTGGGTTTATTCTATTTGAGGTTTGCTCAGTTCCTTAAAACTGTAAGTTTATGGGTTTGTTTTTTTTTTTTTTTTTTTTTTTTACCAATTTGAGAAGTTTACACCCATTATTTCCTTGAGTACTTTTTCAGTACTATGTTTTTTCTTTTCCTCTGGGACTCTAAAACATGTATATTAAGTCTTTCTCAGTAGTCCTACAGGTCTCTGAGACTCTGTTAAATTTCTTTTTCAGTCAATTCCCTCTCTCTTTTAGATGAGGTGGTTTTTACTGTTCTGTCTCTAGTTCACTGATTCTTCTGTATTTTCTCCATTGTGATGCTGAACTGAAGACACTAAAATTTTATTTTGGTTATTGTATTTTTCAGTCCTAAAATTCCATGTGGCTCTTCTTTATGTCTTCTACTTCTTTGTTGAGGCTTTTTATTTCTTCATTTGTTTCAAGTGTGGTCATAATTGCTCACTGAAGCTTTTATATCGTAACTACTTTTAAAATACTTGTCAGGTAATTCTAGTATCTTTGTCATCTCAGTGTGGAAATTGAGATTTTTTTTAACATTGATCTTGAGACTGTGTTGGTCCTTGGTATGTAGTGATTTTTCTTTTCGAAGACCTAACATTTCTATGTTGTGTTATGAGACTGTGGATCTTATTTAAGCCTTCAGTTTTAGGTGGCTTTCTCTGATACCACAATGACAGTGGAGGAGGGACACTCTCTTGTCTTTGGCAGATAGAGGTAAAGTCTAGCTCCACGTGGCCTCTGCTGACACCCCAAAGCAGGAGGGAGACTTATTACTGCTGAGCAAGAGGATGTTCTAGCTTCCCAGGTTGTCTTGACTGATACTACTGTGGAAGTGGCCTTGTCACTGTCACTACATCACTGAGGGGTGACGGTGGATGTCCAGACTCTCCATTAGGCCTGTCCTAACACCATCTAGCAAGGAAGGGATGGGGATGGAAGTCTAGGCTCTCCATGTAGCCTCCAGGGACTCCATAGGGGAGAGAAGTGTTGCCTGTAAGGAGATCTTCACTGGCTGGTGATGACAAAAATTCCATCTCCCTATTTGACCTGCTCTAATACCCTGTGGTCAGGTTATTGAGGCACCTTGTGACATCCTTGCAAAGGTGGAACTCTGAGCTCCTCACCCACATTTTGCTGCTGTGTAATTACACATTATGTGTAATGTCCATGTTTTTTGTTATTGTTGTTTTATTTAGAAGAAGGAGTTAGGAAGAGTACATTTACTCCACCTTTCTTTATGAAACCAAAAGTCTCCATTAAGATTTTTATCTTACATTTCTATTCTTATCTAGCTGGAGTAAACTGTATATCAGAACAATGTTGAAGAAGAAGAAGAAGAAGAAGAAGAAGAAGAAGAAGAAGAGAACAAGGGGAAGAAGAAGAAGAGAAGAAGGAGGAGAAGAAGGGGAAGGAGAAGGGGAAGGAAAAGAAGATGAAGAAGGGGAAGGAGAGGAGAAGAAAGGAAGAAAGTACTCTTGTTATTATTCTTACTTTAAAGATAATGCTTCCTCTAAAGGTTCATATGCTTTCAGAACATTAAGAGAATGTTAATATAGGAACTTTTATTTTATCCATTAAGGAAATAGGAATTCATTTTATCTGTTATGAAAGTAATTATCTATTGTTTAATTAAGAATTTTTATAAAGACTATATTATGCATTTTAAACTGCCTATTGAATATACGAGAAGATCATAAGTTTTTTTTTTCATTTTACTTTCATTTCTTAATAAAATGAGTAAAATATTCTAACACCAAATCATCTTGACATTATACCTTAAATACTAATGGGTCATGATGTAGCAATACCATGTTGAAGTTGGATGCAGTTTCCTAATATTTTATTTGAGATATTTTTCATTGATACTGAAAAGAATGATTCATCTGTGATTTATTTGTGCTATGTTTTTGAGCTATTTTTTAATTATAAAAAAGAGAAAAGTTTTCATATGAACAGCAATTATTGTTTTTTTCTAAATTAGGAAATAATCTCTTAGTATTAAGAACAATAAGATGACTGCTCTTTTTACATAGAACATTACCCAAATCTATGAAATACAATCCTGTTAAGTCTCAAGAAAGTGGTAGAAACTGTTTCATCAGATTTCATAAGCTTCTCCAGGCAGAGTCCCAGACTTATTTACCTAGAACTGGCCCAGCACATGCCAGGATGTATGCGTTCATTAAGTGTTTGTTCATTTGGAATCTCATCAATTAGTACCCACAATGACTCATTTTTCAAATTAAGAACTTATGTTTCAAATGGATAAAGAATCTCAGTCCAGGGCACACTATTTCTAGGAATTCTCATTCGTCACCACTTGATTCTCTGACTCCTTATTCCACTGACCAGAGCAGGGCAGCCCAAGACTACACATCTCTTCCTGGAGCAGGGCACAGGATACCTTCTTATATTTCAGACAGCTGTTAACATAGGCTCTCCAGAGAAACAGCAAACCAATACTCTGTCTACTTTCTTCGTTTGCCATACTGCTGGACTATGGCTGCAGTGTGCATGACAAGGAATTCTCCCATTGGCTTTCCTACTTTAATGCACAGAAAGGTGGGTGGAGTCTTGCTTTTCTCTTCTTTTGAAAGAAGTGTATCTTCAGTAGGTACCTGAATTCTTTCTGGTAGCCAAAACTGAATTTCAGACTTACTATCCATTTGTGCACCTTGGCAGTTGTGATCCAGAAGAGATTCTAAAGAGGTGCCTGGACACTATTCCTATTTGCTTCTGTAGGCAGAAGAAGGCCATTTGCTGTGGGAGGGACACTCTTTCACCCAGCTTTTACCTGGCTCTTTATTGCTTTCAGCTGATGAATCACCTACCTGGGAAACAGAATTACTAAGGGTGATGTCTGCCCCCACTAGCTCAATACTTTTGCCATCATTAATTCTGGCTTCTGCAACTTTATAACTGTGACCCTTCTTTCTTCTTATGAAGGTAATATCCCATGAATTTAACTTTATCTAGATTTCCATGTACATTCATGTCCATTCAATGTTTTCTACTTGGATTTCTGGGGAACCCAACTACTTGTCCATGTCTGGCACTATATCTTGCTTTTCACAGGTTTCGAAAGCTAGGGCTCCCTTCAGTTCAGCATTATTGTCTGTTCCGGAAAAGCTCAGGGCTGGCTCCACCTACATTTCTGTAGCAGGAGTATTGCTTATGACTTAGCCTTCCTTAGCTCTTCTGGGTCAAGAGAAAGGCACTCTGTTGAGGTGTCTCTTTTGTCCATTCCACTATCAGTTGGAGAAGAAACTTCTTCCAAGTCAACGGAGTTAAAATCTTCCCCTAAAAGGAAATTTTCTTTGGCTATAGTTCAGATGTAGCACGAACGTCAGGAGGTTCCTTGCTGAACTTAGTCACATTTATAGATCCATTGGTTGCCTCCCCAGAAGATTCTAGCATCTTTAACTTCCTTGACACAGAGCAAGTGGTCTGAGGGCTTTGTAGGTGTGTATTTTGTTGACTTCTCCAAAGGCCTTGTTGTTTTGGAGTTTGAAGCGATGGTTCTCTCTCCATCCTGCTAGTTTTTGTTGTTTTTTTTTTTCCTTGTTGACATCTTTGAAGTCACTGACCCATGGAAGAGATTGTTTCCATTGCCTTCTACAGTGACATTTCCCACATTAAGAGCAAGATGACCTGCCATCACTTGGAGATTGGGAAGGTCTGGCTTCAGAAAAGGGTATCAATCTATTCAGTAAGTTTTTGAGCTATTTGTGATGGCAATGTAATCTTAACTTCATTTTTTAAACAACAAAGTTCCTTTTTTATTTTTTATTTTTTTCTGTTGTTTTTTTTTTTTTTTTCTGTTTCAGTTCTTCATGGCAGGAAGAGCGAGATTTTAAAGCATTTTTATTTAAATATATCACATCTCTTGGTATGTTTACTCCTAGATACTTCACTCGCCATAGTAAATGAATTACATTTTATTATATTTCTTAAATAATTGGTAGAATAAGCTGTGAAATTATCTAGGCCTGCTACTTAGCTGGCTATAGTTCTTGATGACTTTCTCTATTACTCCCAGAGGTCAGTGTGGTTAATTTATATTTTCCCAGACTGTGACCTTTTCAAGGTGGCTTGAATCAAGCAAACTTCCACTTTTCAGTCAGAGGGAACTCAACAACTTTGTTGCGTTAAATGGAAAACTGTAGATTATTCCTGATGCTGCTGTTTTAATATTATTATTATTGTTATTGTTATTGTTATTATTGTTATTGTTATTGTTATTATTGTTATTGTTATTGTTATTGTTATTAATCCTGTCACTCCTATTAACTCCAGAATGTGATCTACACAAAGAATGAAGATGCCCTGGGAACCATTCTAGTAGGAACCATTCCAACCATCTCTGAACGGTTCTTTTGGGACTCATTCCCTTCAGGGGAAAGCAGATGGGAGGCAGTATGGTCTTTATATCCACCCCCAACGAATCTCTAGGATGATTTATGTCCACCAGTGCAAAAGATAGCATGCATGTGTGCATTTGTGTGTGTGACCAGACTAATTTCTCTTTTTCCACTAAGTTCTGATAAGAGATGTTTAACAACTCAGTTCAATTATTTTTAGTGTATTTATTTATTTTCAGAGAGAGTGTAGGGGAGGGAAAGAGAGAGAGGGGAGCGAGAATCTCCAGGAGGCTCCGCACTGTCCGCGCAGAGTCCAATGCCGGGCTCGAACCCACTAACCTTGAGATCGTGACCTGAGCCAAAATCAAGAGTCGGACACTTACTGGACTGAGCTCCCAGACGCCCCGGCAACTCTGCTTGATTTTAAAGAGAACTTCTTCTCACCCATCTTCCTCAGTTTTTGAATCTCATGAAAGCTCTATGCCACAGAGAAGTCTTATTTAACTTTGGTATATCTGTCAAGCACCAGTGAAGAAAAAGTGAAGTATCTATTTCCTTCTATTTTCCCTGAATCAGTTTTCACCTTCTGCATGTAAATAAATAAATAAATAAATAAATAAATAAAGGATTCTCTTTTAGCTCATCATGTAAAATTGTATTAATGTTTGGTGTATCCTCTTGCAATGTGGCTGTTTACGTTCCCAGTCTATATATATATATATATATATATATATATATATATAGGCTTCTTAGCCAGCTCATTGTGCCATAGACTTTTGACCTTAAAAGCACTGTAAGCTTGTTCTACTGCCTATTTTCCTTAAATACATTGAAGTAAGTCACTCTATAATCTCTAGCATCTTTTTGGTGAAAATAGAGACTTACAGTATGTTTGTTTAATTTTGAACACAGTGGGGCAATTTTCAAATATAATTGCACATTGCCCAAGTTCCCGATTTTTGGTTTCCTTAAACAGATCTAAGTATAAGAAAGGAAATGTTGGAAGAGATTCAGAAACTTTAGGAAGCAAACATCAGAAAGCCAGAAGGACATTGACTGGATATTGACAATTAGGAAGAAGAAATGACTCCAAGTGACACTGAGATTTTGCAAATGCATAGATGGGTGCATGAAGCATTCTGGGCAAAATTATGAGTCTCAGGATGGGAGAGGAGACGTACTGGGGTCGTCAGAGACGGTGCAGCCACTAGCACTGGCCCGGGGGCTCACAGGCATCTCATAAATGCTTTTTGAATGACTGTTAGATGAATTCCATACCAGACACACTGAATTTGATGTGGACGTTTTCTGTGGTCCTGTAACCTTAAACCTGTGGGCACTCTTACTTTACAAAGCACTTTCATATGCTGCCCCATTAATCCCCACAATAAACCATGGAGTAAAATATCATTAAAGCCCTCTTATAGCTGAGGAAATGGGGCTTAGAAAGATTAAGTTCCTTACTTAAGTTATATGTTTAGTATGAGCCAGAGATGAGGTTTAAGCCCAAGTGTTTTTGAAACCAAAACCTGGGCTCTTTCTCATACTGTGGAGTGTTCCAAGTAGCAGTAGCTTTGGCCGCCCGTAGCTGGCTATCTCAGACACATCTGAGGAAATCATCATGCTTGGAAAGACACAAATATTTACAGAGAGAGTTAAAAATGAGAGCACATCAGCAGTAGGCAAGAGACTCACAAAGGATGGAAGGCTATTTTTTTTTTTTTCACTGCAGTGTGACCAACACGGAGGGAAACTCAATGCTGTCCTTACTGAGTCAATGATTCCCCAGAATGTGCTGGAAGAAGACAGGTTTGTTTGGGAAAAAAAAAAAAAATCAAAGACTACATATGCCAGAATCATGGTGAAAGAATCACCAGTAGCTGGCAACCCATTTCATGGAAGAGTTAAGGATTTTAAGAAGCAAAAAGAAAGATTCCCCAGGATTCTTCTTGAGGAAAAGGTGATGTATTTCAACTACAATACCCTGAAATATCTAAAAAAAATAAACAACTAATATTCTTTTTTTAAATTTTATGTGACACCTTTTTGTAAGGGTGTCTTAGATGTGGGTAGAATATTGGTGAACTACATGACAGCTGAGTGGTTTTGCTGATCGATGAGATTGCTTTTGAGAACTTCTTGAGAAATCACTTTTGTTTTTTTGCATTGGTTTTTGTTTGAGGTCATTTTTTATAGGTCTATTGGACAGTCCCTACACCCATTCTATACCAGTCACTTTCAGTCGGATCCCTTTTATCTCTTTCTTTATTTCATTTTGATTTTAAAAGGCTTATCTCCTTTTGCTTAATTTTTTTTAATCTAAAGAAATTATCTGTGTGCCCAGTTAATATTGTTATTTGTTTATTTCATATCCTTTTTCCATATGTTACCATCTCCTTTCTGAGTTTTTATTTTGGGCTTATGGTATTGTTTTCTATCTTCTATCATTTTCCTAATTTATTTTAGCTTGTTTGGAACATCTGTTCTTCCATTGGAGGGCTTCCATTTCCTAGACGGTCATTATTCTATGTCAATATATCTTTTTAAAAAAAGGAAGTGCATGGTATTTAACTGTGATCATTTGTGTTGTGCTACTTTCTCTTTCTCTACATTAAATTAGTTTCATGGCATTTGAGGAAGAAGGAGTGCAGTCGAAGAGTTTTTCTAGGCTCATGACTCTGATGCCTTCCCTATAATTTCCATCAGTTCTTTAATGTTATGGTCCCTTACCATTTGAAATCTTCTAGTAGTGTCCTTTGTTTATATTAAACACACCCAACTCCTGCTTTTGCCCCTGTTGTTCCTCTTCTAATAAATTTAGGTTTTCTTTCAGATAGTCTCTCCTTGATGTAGGGTTCTGTTGTAGAGGGATTTTGCAGACTTCATAGACATCAGATCGTTCACGTGACATCATCTTAAATCATGGACTCACGCTATTTAGCCACAATTTAGCATACGAGAAAAATACGTATAGTTTCAGTAGAGTTTTTCAAATTGTCCTGCCCATGTTCCAGCGCACGCCTGGTGGCAAGTTGGGGCATCTCCACTTCTCGCATCCATCACGTGTCAGCTTGTCCCTCTTTCCTCCTGAAGAGATGCTGGTACCATTCAAGTCTTGTGCTGCCAGGCATTTGTACCCTCTCCTCTCATTTCCTGGTTTCGTGTCGTGAGTGTCACCGTGGGGTGTTGGTTTTGCTATTATGGTTCCAGCCACTGTTTTCATAGCTCTTCACCTGCCCTCAAGGTGAGAGCACAAAGCTCAGCCTTCAGGCTTTAACTGGTATAACTGCTTGGATTTTGGGCTTGAGTGCTTTAAAAATACATATTTCTTGGGACTCCTGGGTGGCTCAGTCAGTTAAGCATCCGACTTCTGCTCAGGTCATGATCTCACAGCTTGTGAGTTTGAGCCCCGCGTCTGGCTTTGTCCTGACAGCTCAGAGCCTGGAGCCTGATTCAGATTCTGTGTCTCCCTGTCTCTCTGCCCCTCCCCCATTCATGCTCTGTCTGTCTCTCTCAAAAACAAAGAAACATTAAAAAATTAAAAATACATATTTCTTAATTTAACAAAAGAGAATAAGCATCTATATTTTATTTATTTTTTTTTTCAATATATGAAGTTTATTGTCAAATTGGTTTCCATACAACACCCAGTGCTCATCCCGACAGGTGCCCTCCTCAATACCCATCACCCACCCTCCCCTCCCTCCCACCCCCCATCAACCCTCAGTTTGTTCTCAGTGTTTAAGAGTCTCTTATAAGCATCTATATTTTAGATGCCTTATTTTCTGAAACTTAAATCTTCATATCCTTCTGTAAAAGTTTGTACACATACTCAAACACATACACTAACCCCTCATAATTGAAAACTTACCTTGATCTCCACAAAACATTCTAAATGACACAGCATATTCTTTATCACCAAATTACCTCATATATTCTCTTTTCCGCTTTATAATTGTTATCAGATTGACGTGTCTGTCCTCATTATCAGAGTGAACCACAGAGCTGTTCCACTGGTTTGATTTTACTGTAGAATGGTGCCCTTTTTTTTTCTTTAAGACAGAAAATTCCCAGTCACCCCTCCTATCCCAGTGACAAATAGAAAAAAGAAAATATCTTAGCAAACTGAAAACAAACACCTGTAGTGATGAGATAGGAATGTTTGTTTTTGTTTTTTTTTTTTTGCAATTTAAAAAAACTAAACCCATGTTTTTCTTGAACAATCAAGTTTATGTATGGATTTCATTAAGAATGTTACCAGATGTCAAATATTTACAAACCATTTCTACATTTCTTAACTGGTGATAAACTAAGAAGTAAACGATCGTCTTTGAGTGGCAGTAAACACTATGATAAATACTCTGCCCAGGAAATCTTTACCTGCTGGAAACGATTTTTAACTGTCAATGTAGCTCTAATGCCTTATTTTCTACTTGGTTATATTTGACGTCTCCTGAAGCCAGACCATTAGTGAGATGCGTTATCTCACTGAGGCCTTCCTCTGAACCTTTACAAGGACACCCCACAGCCTGTGGCCATACAGGCTCATAGTCTCCTGAGCAAGTTATCGAGGACTGCAACATCTTCATAGTGTTCCGAACTATCCATTTTTAACTTAATTTAGTAGTTAATGCAGTCAAATAGGATATATGATTAAAATGTAAAACACAGCTCTGTGCATCTAGCTAATTGTTTGTTTGGTTTAACTAATTAATAGGATCTATTTCAAAATGTGCCCAGTTTTATGAAAAGTAATTTTGGTTTTACTACAGTAATTTGTACACTCCATAATTTCTGGCACAGTATATGGCAATTTACAAACTCACTTACGGTTTCTTTTTACTCATATGATATATATACTTAGTATGTGTGTGTGTGTGTGTGTGTGTGTATACATACATATATATATATATGTAAAGTAATTCATGTAGCATTCAACACAAGAGTTCTAGTAATAAATATAACATGCTTTTAGCTAAATATTTTCATAAAGTGGTTTAAAACATTTTTCCTGAGTAAAATTCCATTATAGACTCACATGCACACACATACACACACACACACACACACACACACACACACACATCTTCTTTATCCATTCATCTCTGGACACTCAGGTTGCTTCCATATCTTGGGTATTGTGAATAATCTTGTGATACACCTAGAGGTTTATATATATTTTTGAATTAGTGCTTCTATTTTCCTTGGGTATATACCTAGCAGTGACAGTACTGGGTCATATGGTATTTTTATTGTTAATTTTTTGAGGAAACTTCATGTGGTTTTCCATAGTGACTGCTTTGCTGGAAAAAAAACAGGTGAAGGGGATTAAGAGGTATAAACTTCTAGTTATAAAATAAATAAGTCATGGGCACGAAAAGCACAGCACAGGGAATGTAGCCAGTAACACTCTAATAACTTTGTATGGTGACGGTCACTATACATGTGGCCGTGAGCAATGCGTAATGTACAGAATTATCAAGTCACTATGTTGTAAATCAGAAATGAATATAAAACTGTGTGTCATCTATACTTCAATAAAAAAGCAATTAAACAAATAAACAAATTTCCTGGAGCTCAAAACCTAACTTATATTTTCAAATATGACTCTTATTTTCTGGAAAAAAAAAAAGTCTCACACGGGTGTTACCAAATCGATTTTCACGTGAATAATTCCACATTTTCCCCTGAGAACAGTGCTTACTGAGAGCTTGAGGGATTTGAAGTAAAGGGCAGTTTATCCTCTGCATCTTCATTGTGATTTGTATTCCTCAATCAGAGATTAAAACTATTTAGAAAGTAAATCTTCCCAAGCTCTTTGGACCTATAGATACAAACTGAAAACATAAGTTTGTTCAATTCTCCATCTTCAAAAACTTCCAGCCAAGTGGAAATCTTAACTATCTGTTACCTTTCAGGATACAGAATGATTTAAAAAAATGATTTTCTTCTTTTAAAAATCTTGTATAAGTTTCCAAAGAAAGGAAATAAAGGAATTAAAATTTATTGGAAGTCTAACATTTGTCAGCCACTATGCTGGGACTTGTGCTTAATCATATTGACTTCCACTTAATTTACTTACTTTTAAAGTATCATGAAAACTAGATTATATTGTCTTATAAATGAAATAGATGTCCGTGTCTTCATGATATGTTAAAGCCTCAAAAATAAAATAGGTTTTATTGTCTTATCTGACATGGGAAGAAACGATGAGATCAAAACCACAACTTAACCATCAGTAAGTAAGATGTTTGTATAGAAGCTTCACTGGCTCAAATGGTGAGTTTTCTCATTTTCCTCCTCACGTTGTGTAAGGCAGGCTCACCGGGGTTAGAGAAGCCATTCACGGGAGTAATTGCTCCCTGCAAAATAATAATCTATTTTTTTTATCTGAAATAACATTTCAAAGGCAGAATGGAGCTAGGATTGTAACACTTACTTGCATAAGGGATACATGTTTGGTACTATTTGTCTCATTTTAAAAATAGGAGCTTAAACCAAATAAACAGAGATAATGTACACGTCGACCGTGAGAGGAATTCTATACTTGCTTGGAAGTTCACGATCATATGAAAATGTGAAACTGTCACATAATTTTACCAAAAGTTCCTTTACTCTTTCTTGAAAATGAAACAGGAATTCTTGTGAGTTTCATAGTCTGTAACCCGTTACAAGAAGCGCATTGTACAAAAGAAGGAAAAAAAGAGTTTGTTACAGTTAGAGCAGTTTGGAGCTCAGTAAGCAAGATTTCATTCTTGGCTGGTGACAAACAGGCAGTGTGGTCATGAAAAACTAATTCAGCTGTCTGTCCCTCTATTTCCTTGTCTGTGACATACCAGGAGGAAGTCAATATTCCTGTCATTGGCATTATTGCTTATCATTGTCTGAAAGTTTAATCGATGGAATAACACAAGAAATGGAAATGTGAGCCATCCCTGTTGGATCAAAACCAAAAAAACACTAGAAGACAACACAGGGGAAAACGTGTTGATTCGTCTTAACGTTGGTCAGGTCAATGGTTTTTTTGGCCATGACCCCAAAAATACAGGCAATAAACGCAAAAAGTAGACAAATATGATTACATTAAACTAAGAAGCATCTGCACAGCCAAGGAAAGAATTAACGAAGAGACAACCACTGGAATGAGAGAAACTATTCTAAAGCATACATCCAATAAGGGGTTAATATTCAAATCACATAAGGAACTCCTACAACTCAAGGGGGGAAAATAACTCAGTTAAATAGGCAAAGCGCACAAGTAGACATTTTCTCAGCGAAGATATACAAATGCCCAACAGGTATTTGAGAAATTGCTCAGCATCACTATTCCTCAGGGAGATACAGAGGGATTAAAGAAAAGAGAAAATATAGACTGTCATTATATACTAGCAGATGTCTTAGATATAGTGGGAGGTTCATAAGGAAGGACCAGGTGGGACACACAAATTCTGGAATTTTCTACATCTAAATGAGCCGAAACCAAAAGTCTGGGTGGTCTTACCAAAGACGAGTGCAGAGAAACATGAGAACCCAGGAGCCACATCCCGTGTCTGATGGAACTAGGTTACCAGGGGATGGAGGAAGAAGGGGCCGTAAAGCCAGAGGAAAACAGGTGAAAATGGTACCTCGAAAGCAAAGTGAGAAAAGCGGGGCAGGAGCGGAGCTGTTTATCTGAAACAAATGCGATTACATAAGATGACGACTAAAACCGACCTCGGACCCAAGGAGTCCGATATCCCAGTGAAATCCTTTAGGAAATACTCTCCTGTCACTGATCTGAGATGAAGGAAACAGTAACCCGACTTGCACACATGATTACAGAAACGTGAGTAAAACAATGACAAAAAATATCTACTTGGTTACTAAAAGAAATGTGTATTATTAACAAACGAGATTTCGCACAGAAATGAAAAGACGTTTTCTCATGCTCAGAAATGCAGTAACATCATCCATAACACTAGCAAGTCAGATGAGAAAAGCTATACCATCATTTTTCAGGAGTCTGCAAAGGTCGTCATGGAATTCCTCAGTAAATTCTATGGTGAAACAGGCTGTTTCTTTACCCAATACATAAGCTATCGAGATGTACTTCCAGGAGGCAATTATGGTCTTTAATTTATATTTTTGTTTTTGAGTTTTCAAAGATTTAATTTTTTTTTTGAACGTTTATTTATTTTTGGGACAGAGAGAGACAGAGCATGAATGGGGGAGGGACAGAATCGGAAACAGGCTCCAGGCTCTGAGCCATCAGCCCAGAGCCCGACGCGGGGCTCGAACTCCCGGACCGCGAGATCGTGACCTGGCTGAAGTCGGACGCTTAACCGACTGCGCCACCCAGGCGCCCGGAGTTTTCAAAGATTTAAAATGTCTTTTTTTTTTTTTAAAGAATGCATGCTGTATGAGGGAACACCTGTCATTTCTTCTGTTTTGTTTTTATCTGTTTGCATAAACCATTCTTTTGCCACGCACCGTATCTGGTGACTAGCCACCTTCCTTGATCCCTGTGTATATGAGAAGCAGGCGACCTTTGTCACGTCCCCACACAGTCTACAGCTGATTAGTACAGAAGTGACACAAGCTGAGATCATCTGCATGTGTACCTGAGCTTCTGAAGCAGTATCCTTCGGAGCGGCTGAAACTGAGGACAGGTCAATACGGTCCCTCTTGGTAACCACGTTTATCATTTAAACAACAAACAGAAGAGATCTCAGATTGCCAGTGAACAAGGAGAAGGCAGCGGCTGGAGGCACATGCAGGAGGAAAAACAAACACAGGCAAGAGATAAAGTGAGAGCAGCATCCGGATTCTCAGTAATATTTCAACCCTTTTATGCTAATCAAATTCGTATTGCTATATTCTTATAATTCATTTTGCCACTGAAATCCACACAGGTTGAATTCTTACGTAAGGCTCAAGTGCTGAAATGACCATAGGTAGTAGATTATGTTAATTCCCGGATTTATTTTCTAGCGTCCTGAAAAAAAAAAAAAATCTTGGAGAATGAAAAGAGATACGTAGACCCATCCTCCTTCTATTAAAGAAAGAGATGCTTTTCTTAGAATCGGGAAGTTTCCTTATGACATTCTTCCTAAAAATTTGAATTCCAAGCAAGCAATCAATATCCAGTACAAATATTTTGAAACGATGGCGTAGGGGCGCCTGGGTGGCGCAGTCGGTTAAGCGTCCGACTTCAGCCAGGTCACGATCTCGCGGTCCGGGAGTTCGAGCCCCGCGTCAGGCTCCGGGCTGATGGCTCGGAGCCTGGAGCCTGTTTCCGATTCTGTGTCTCCCTCTCTCTCTGCCCCTCCCCCGTTCATGCTCTGTCTCTCTCTGTCCCAAAAATAAATAAACGTTGAAAAAAAAAATTTGAAACGATGGCGTACATATACGAGTAAACATCCAAAAATAAAAATAAGAACATGTAGATATATTTTTTTTCAAAGCACAGACTCCTCACTACATAATTATATCTCTAATACACTGAAAACTACAATGGTATAGAAAAACATTTAAAAATGTATTTCAGCTTATTGTTTATATTATTTTACAGTAATATTTTCTGATGTAACTTTTTGAGTTCCAATTGATCTAACCAAATAATTCATAAATGAAGGCGAAATCAGTATTCCATAGAGGCTGTTTTGCACAATAAAAACAATAAAAATACCTTTCAAGCTGTAGAATTAAGGACCCAGAAGCACAGGCTACTGTGTGATCTTACGAATATCTTCAAATAGTGTTGCAGGCATGCTGAAAATCGGAACAAGTTTTCAACTGATAAAAATGATTAAAGTCCTAGGATTATTGAGATATGGTACCACAGACTGGAACGAGATCAGCTAAAATAATTGCACGGTGCATCATTTTTGAACACAACCGGTATTTTTCTTCTTCTTTTGCGTATTTTTAAGGTTTGTTTTCCGAGTAACGAGCCATGAATATCTGTATTAACTTTCATGCATAACTGATCCATGTAGTAGAATCTCATCTATTGTATTATTAAAATGAGGATTTTTGTTGTCAAATGAAACGTAATATAGATAAGAGTAGTTTGGGAAAATGGAAACAAACAAAATGGAAGTATTGTGCTCCAAGATTCTGCTACTACCATAGGCTTTCTGGGTTTTTATCCTACAGGTTTGTGTTTCTGTATGACAGACATTAGCTTATATATAAAATTTTGTTGACAGGGCCTGCATGGCTTTAAATGCCAATAGTACAGCTTAGAATATCAACGATAACAAGGTAGAAAAACAATGTTGCAGAAAAAAAATGTCAAAACGCAAGTAAGACCTTATGCTGATTTTCAGGGCGCCTGGGTGTCTCAGTCGTTTGGGTGTCTGACTTCGGCTCAGGTCGCGATCTCACGGCTCGAGAGTTCAAGTCCTGCTGACCGTTTGGAACCTGAAGCCCGCTTCGGATTCTGTGTCTCCCTCTCTCTCTCTCTCTCTCTCTCTCTGCCCTTCCCTATTCACGCTCTGTTTCTCTCTCCTTGAAATATAAATAAATATTTAAGATTTTTAAATAAAAGACTTTATGCTGATTTTGTGGTTAAGTCCATTTCTGTCATGAATTACTGTATGCTCATAAGAAAGAATCAATAAACAATTGTTCACAGACCAAAGTGACTTCCTTTTGTAGATAAAACTTGACTGGAACATGGCCACATTCACTTGTTAATGTATGTGGTCTGTAGTGCTTTTGCTCTAAAATGGCAGAAACAGTTATTGCGGCAGAGATGATATGGAAATATTAATTATTGATCCCCGTACTAAAAAAACGTTGGCCAACTCCTGCAGTAGAAGATCTAAGAAATGTAACATTTGGTCACAGCATCCAAATGCTTACGCTGGAGGTAAGTAGAAAAATATGCACATTTGGGGCCCCTGGCTGCCTCGGTTAGGTGTCTGACTTTGGCTCAGGTCATGATCTCCTGGCTTATGAGTTCGAGCCCCACATCAGGCTCTGTGCTGACAGCTCAGAGCCTGGAGACTGCTTCGGATTCTGTGTCTCCCTCTCTCTCTGCCCCTCCCGTTTGTTCTCTGTCTCTCTCTGTCTCTCAAAAATAAGTAAATGTTAAAAATAAATTTTTAAAAAAGGGAAAGAAAAATATACACTAAGTACATAACCACCCATATCTGCAGTTTGTCTAATAAGTTCCTTAACCGTGATTTTCTACTTGGGAAAAACTCCATTTGAGAGAGTTATCCAGGATCTTTAGTGATATAGGCAAAAGTGATGTTTCTAGACAGACTAGGGTGAATTAAGAACCTAACATTTAAAAAATTGAATTGAGGAGTGCCTGCGTGGCTCATTCAGTTAAGCATCGAACTCTTGATTTCTTTTGGCTCAGGTTATGATTTCACAGTTCATAGTTCGAGCCCCTCATCGGACTCTGCACTGACAGCACAAAGTCGGCTTCGGATTCTCTCTCTCCCTCTTTCTCTACTCCCTCCCCGTTCTCTCTCTCTCTCAGTATAAATAAACATTAAAAAATACAAGTTTGAGTTGAAGACAAATAAAAATAACATTTTATTTCATCTATGTACACTTTAAAAGTTAACATATTTAACATAATGTTGATTTATATTTTGATTTTTGATTTAACAACTCAAGAGTGAACCATAGCTGGAATTCCCTTTAGAAGTTTAAAAAAAGGCATGCATCCGGTTGAAAATACAGACACAGCTGTAAAATCTAAACATTTTCAATCCCATGTATGTTTTATGCTTTGATAAATGGTGTCCATAGAGGTGAATAAAGGTATAGAAGGAGAAATATATGCGAGTGTCAGCTTCTCTTATGGTATGAGTTTTGCAGACTGATTTTGTTTCCTTGAGTGACTTGATATAAGTCCTAGAGTATAAGGAGAATTACTATTCTGGATGAAGAACTACACTGAAAAAAATAATATTGTAACAGAGAAACATTAGGAATACAGAACTAGAATGTTAGAATGTTAGTTAAGCTGTTTGTGCCTCTCTTATTTGTGAGTTTTTTTTTTTTTTATTGTGGTAAGGATAGTTAACACAAGATAGACCCCCTGAACGCATTTCCCAGTACACAAGACAACGGCAACTGTCATGGAGCAGATCAATAGAATTTATTCATCTCACATAATTGAAACTTTACATGCAGTGAACTACTCCCCACTTCTCCTCCCCTGACAACCGCCATTTTGCTCTCTTTCTATGAGGTTGACTGTTTTAGATATCCTTTGTAAGTGGGACCATGCAATACTTACCATTTTGTAACTGGCTTATTTTACTTCACATAATGTCCTCCAGATTTGTCCCTGCTGTTGCATAGGACAGGATTTCTGTCTTTTCAAAGGCCAAATAATATTCCAGTGTGCGTGTGTGCATATGTGTACAAATGTGATTATATGCATATATACGTGTGCATATAAATACATATAATACATAATAAAATGTATATATAATAAATATATAATATATATTTTTACATAATAAAATATACACATATTTGTACACACACATACACATATACAAGAATTGAAATCAGAATGTCAAAGAGATATCTGCATTTCCATGTTTATTACAGCATTATTTGCGTGGGAGTAATAAACATCATAGTGAAGATATCTCTTTGGAACTGATTTCAATTATTTTGGATATATACCCAAAAGTGGGATTTCTGGATCATATGCTAGATCTGTTTTTAATTTTTGAGTGACCTCTACACTATATATATATATTCTAAATGGTGGCTGCACCATTTTGCAGTCCCACCAACAATGCACATGTGTTCTAATTTTTCAACATCCTCCTTCTGATATATATATATATATATAACTATATATATATAATATATATGTATATATATTATATATATATAGTTATATATATAACAATGTTATATATATGTATATATATTTGTTATATATATAGCAAACATATATATTATATATAATATATAAGATATATATTTTTATATATATATTTATGTTATATATATATTTTATATATATATTTATATATATATCAGGTATAGATAAATATACATATACAGATTTATACATATATGTATATGTATAACATACATATACATATTTTGGATTTTGGAAAATTGCCACAGCTGTTGGCTGTGAAGTGATATCTCATTGAACATTTCTCTGTGGATTAGTGATGTTGAGCATCTTTTCATATACCTTTGGCTATGTGTATATCTGTGTTAGAGAAATGTCTATTCAAGTCTTCTACCCATTTTAACAGGGTTCTTTATTTGCTACTGTAGGATTCCTTATATATTGTGCAAATTAACTGCTTAACAGATATATGGTTTACAAATATTTTTCCAATCCTATGTTGTTTTTTTCAACTTGTTGATTATTTCCTGTGCTGTGCACAAGTTTTTCTTTGTTTGTTTGATGTGATCCCTTTGGTCTACTTTTGCTTTTCCTTTGATGCCACATCCAAGAAGTCCTTGCTAAGACCAATGTCATGAAGCTTTTCCCCCTATGTTTTTTCCTAATAGTTTTACAGTTTAGGTTCTAGTTATCTTTAGGTCTTTGACCCACTTTCAGTTTATTTTTGTGTATGGTGTAAGACAAAGGTCTAATTTCATTATTTTGCATGTGGATATCCAATTTTCTGTACATCATTTGTTGAAGAGACTATCCTTTTCCCATTGAGTATTCTTGGCACTTTAGTTGAAAATAATTGATATTATGTGAATTGATCACTATATGTGAAGTTTATTTCTGGGCCGTCTGTTCTCTTCCATTGATCTATGTATCTGTTTTTATGTCAGTGCTATACTGTTTTAATTACTACAGCTTTTTAATATATTTGAAATCAGAAAATGTGATATTCCCAGCTTTGTTCTTCTTTCTCAAGTTTGCTTTGAAAATTTGAGGTCTCAAATCATAGCATGGATCCTTCCCTTCTTGGTGAGATGGTCTCTGTGTCATTTCAATGTAAGGCTACATTTCATAAATGGAAAATGAAACGTTGACAAAAGATTTGCCTTTTCACGTGGAAGGATAGATTTTACGTTTTTGCAATCTGCACTTGCAAAATTAAAATCGGTAATCTGTTTGTTTCATGCCAAGTAACAAATTCCTGATTTCTGAATTTCTAATATATAAGGTTCATTTTAGATCTAAATACGTTACATAGCAAAATATGGTATTTTTAAATTACAAACAATTTTAGAGATTATAATTTTAGCCCATCATTTTTTTTTTAGCTGAGCAAATTGAGATTCAGCGATATATGGAAGTAAGTTGGTTATAGAGTTAGTCATTTTCCAAGCTAAAATATGTTCTCAGTGTTCCTAAAATGAAATTCTGCCTTAATTGTGAAAACTGTTTGGTTATTACTTCAGTACAAAAAAAAAGGTAAATAATAAAAGCAGAATATCAGAAACACTCATTAGGGTAATTCGGGCGTGTATTTTGTTGCTAGACAAACTCACTTAGGCAGTCATTGGTTTCATTGATATTCTAGGGAATTATGGGAGGAATATTCACCAAAACTAATGCCAGTTATGTATGTAAATCCTCTGCACAATGATGGAAGAATAACCCCAAAGTGTTTGACTTAATTAATCTTTTTCTGAGGCCCTTCACTACAGAACTAAAAATCTAAATAATGAGTAGGGACAGAGTATTAAGTATCTTTCTGCACTTAGGGGATGATTAATTATAATGGCTAAACCCCTGAACATTAAGTTGAATACTAATCTGATGACAGAGTTTGGAAATAAGCCAGTACTGCATCTGGGTTTTTTCTATCCTTTTGACAGAATAATAAAAAGAAAAAGACGAACATATTAACAGTTTATGCTCATTCCACTTAATACAGTCTCTTTCAAATTTGCTTGTTAGTTAAGTGAAAGAGTAAATTTCTTCCACCTTCTTGAGCATAAATGTAAATTGCATACCTAGTGATTCGATACACAGCTCTGTGTTCTGAGATGATGTGGATGTTCTTCAAATATAAGTGACTAAAAAGGGAAATAATGAAGAAGAAATACCCTGACTCTACAATGCACACTTACATCTTTACACTTGCCTGTTGTCTGTAGAAGCTTGCAGAAAAAGTACAGTCTTGTAGAGAGGCAAGCTGCTTCGCGGTGGCTTTGATTTACAGAGAAAATACCTACTAGATTGTTCCGTAGCACATGGATTCACAGGGCTGGTGCAAAGAAACTCAAAGGGCAAATGGATAAAAGGTCAAAAGATAAATGTTATTAAAGACTTTTGCCAATAGACAATAGAATGTCTACTGTCACAGAAAGAGTTAGAAAGCCAAGTAGTTCTTTCAAACTTGTTTGTGATGTTCTAAGGGATTAACCATACTCCACTGATAATAGGAGGGAAAAAGTCTCCAAGATGCCTGCTTCTAAATCCCCCTTTGCTGGCTTTGGAATTAAAAAATAGGGAAGAATATAAAGTCTAGCATCGACCTCCCTGAGCTCTAATAAATTTCTCTTTTCTTCAATGTGGATCAATTTGGTCATGACACCATTCTTTAGATTGTTCACCTGGCTCCATTCAGTTAGAATAAAGCACCACACTATTGCTGTGTGCTAGGAATTTCTCCCCATTAGTTTACTGCTATTTTCCATTTCTCTTTTTATGTGTGACCTGAAATTATTTAATGTGTATGCATGTATGTATGTATGTACGTATGTATATGTATTAGATTTTGGTAAATTCATATTAATTATTTTGAATAAATGGAATTTTAAAAATTCACATGCATTCCAGTGGAGCCTCTTTGGAGGGAAGATAGCTAACCTTATGTTAATACTATCAACTAGATCTAGCTATAAATACATAATCAAAATAACATTGGGTTCCTGCTCCTATGTTGTAATTCATCTGTGACAAGGTTACATTCCCAAGAAGTGTTGAAAAGTATAGAAACATTTAGGGAACTGTATCCATGATACAATGAGAGTGTACTTTGTTTGACTTAAAAAAATAATTGTTTTCATTCATTTGTCTTCTAAATGACCATAATAGCTGCTTTGGAGCCTACTTCTCTGATCTCTACACTTTCCTCTGAAAACTCTCTGCCAGAAACCTCTGCCCCCGGGGGCTCCTTATTTTCTCTCCTTTCTATTGCTGTCTCAAATCGGTAATTCAGGATGGAACAGGTCAACTTATCCCCTGTGCCCCTTTATTTCCATGAACTTTCTGACATTTTAGCCATTGTTTGTATTTAGTTTACAAGCCTTGATTTGCTTGCAGAACTGCCTTAGATATTTTTTGAGAGGACAGAAAGGCATCGATCTGCTGACATGTGACTTTATAATTTTATATATTTTATTTTGTGACATTCTACTAAATGCATTTGAAATTAATCAACATACTTTTGGGTCACCTGGGTGGCTCAGTCGGTTAAGAGTCTGACTTCCGCTCAGGTCATGATCTCATGGTTCATGAGTTTGAGCCTCACGTTGGGCTCTGTGTTGACAGCTCGGAGCTTGGAGCCTGCTTCGGGTTCTGTGTCTCCCTCTCTCTCTGCCCCTCTACCACTCACTCTCTGTCCCTGTCTCTCTCAAAAATAAACAAAAAATAATAATAAAAATAAGTTAACCAGCATATTTTTATTTTGGTTTCTCTTTCCACATCAGAAGAAAAGCCTAGCAAAACTAAATTATCATTAAGAAGTACTAGAGAAAAAAGACTTTTCCAGGAAATCTACTCAGGACAAAGCAGAAAGTCTTCTTTCTCTGTTCAGGTTAGGAGCAAGGGAAGATTTTAGGACTGGTGGGAAAGGTGAAGAATTCTGAAGGCAGCACCCACAGACTAGGAACATGACACCATAAACCCAAGATCTGAGTGTGTCCGTCTTCTGCAGATGTTGTCTGGGGCAGGTTGCAAGCATCCAAGAGAAACCCTGCAATCTGATGTTCTAGAAAAATAATGTAGGAACTAAGCCCAGCACTGGGAAAGTGAAGTTCAAGTATAGATTTTCTAAGGTAGCCATCTTGATTATCCATAGCCATTGTGTGGCTTTCAGGATAGCCAGAAGTTTCTTCTTCCAAGTGGAGTGGTAGAATTGTAGAATTCTGTGGTGGGAGAAGAGGGATGGGGCTTGTGTCTATTCTGAGTTACTGCTCTCCAGCAGAAAACCAGGATTAGGACATAGAAAACAGAGTGTGTGGCTAATTCTGCATTAGAGTTGAGGGCCAGGCCTATGGATTTCCACTGTAGATGTTATTTTTTTAATGTTTATTTATTTTGAGAGAGGAGAGAGAGAGAGAGAGAGAGAGAGCAAGACAGGGACAGAGGGAGAATTCTAAGCAGGCTCCACACCATCAGTGCAGAGCCCGATAAGGTGGGGCTCAAATTCATGAACTCTGAGATCATGACTTGAGCTGAAATCAAGAGTCAGATGTTTATCTGACTGAGCCACCCAGGTGCACTTCATGGCAGGTGTTATGATGGCAGCCCAATCAATAAGCCCAGCTGTGTATTCACAGGCACCAAGATGGCAGGGATCAGACTCACCCAGGTGCTGTGTGTTAGAAATAAGTAGAAGTTCAAGAACAAAACAAGGTCCCTCTGTCATGCCAACAGCCCCTTGTCTACCTATTATAGTAGCACATAGACAGCCTCGTGGAGAGGCAGAGGTAAGAGAAACACTGAAAGCTTGAACATTGATATTATTACCTTCTGTCCAAAATGGAGTAGCAGGAAATAGATTTTCAATCCCATCTGCAACAAACAAAACACCAGTTCAATTTTAAAACACAATGATTTTCAAGGCACTGGATATCAGACCAAAACACGTCAGTGATTCTAACTGCAATAGCCAGAATTCTAAGGAGGACGCTCTGAGAATACCACCCTCTGGATATCCATTCAGATGATGTAAGCAAGCCCTGCTGTGAAGGAACTCTGTGAATTGCATTATGGTTACCAATCAGCTGACTTGGAGACAGAGCGGTCATCCTGGACCATCAAGGGGATCCCAAAGTAATCACGGAAGAGGAAGGCAGAAGAGTCAATAAGAGTGAGGCTGCAAAAGAAGAGAAGAGGCAGGAGATGAGGCCAGAGGCGAGATCACAGACAGGAGAAGCCTGGAAGGTCTTGACACACCAAACTTGGCTTTGAAGTTGATACTGGCCGGGATATATGAGCAGTTATCTAGAAACTGAGAAAAGCCCGTGTCCTACAGCCACATGAAAATGAATTCTGTCAGCAATAAATGACTAGGCCAAATAACAGGTTGTACTCTGGAGCCTCGAGAAGGGAATTCAGTGTTTCCAGAATCTTTAATGCAGCCTTGTGAGACTGTAGGCAGAGAATCAGCTGAGCCACACTAAGTCTGGACATCTGATCTACAGAACTGTGGAAAAGAAGTAGTTTTGCTTTAAGTCTCTTAGTTTATACTAATTTATTATGGCAGCAATTGAAACTGAACACACGGAAGGACAGGAAACAGGTAAGTTGAGCCCTATAATTGTCCTGTTTTACTGCCTTGAAGGAGTGAGAAGACCATGGCTCTGGGAGGAAAAACCCAGACAGAGCTGGGCACACTCCCTTGTTTGAGCAGACAGAACTGAGAGTCAGGAGAGACCAAAGCAGAGAAAATTCACAGGACACAGGGGAGAGATGTGCAGAGAGAACTCCGAGGCTTCCCGTAAAGCAACAGCACAGGTCTGATCAGCATCTGTATGTGAAGAAACTCCCTGCAGCCGTGGAAAGGATCACTCAATGTGATTAGAAAGAACAGGATTAGGAGCTCTTGCAAGGCTGACAACAGTGCTTCCTCCTACCAGAGAGACCAGAAAACTCTTATTTACAAGGCATCCATAGAGTACAGAGAAGTGTACTGACTCATTAGTGGGAAACGATTAGCTCTAAACCAAAAACTGCTCTGGTTCCCATAATGAATTTTAAAGGAAACATGAAAGTATCAAACTCTTTCCAAGTAAATGGAAGCCCAGAACTACACTCAATAATATTTTGAGGAATTCAAGGAGATCTAGTCTCTACGAGGGTAAAGTTCACAAAGTCTTGCATCGATATGGGTCAGATATGTATGTAAAGAAGCAAGACAACGTGACTTGAACAGGAGAGTAATCGATGAAACCCAACCCAGAACTCCCATCTGTTAGAATCACAATGTAAGAACACTGACAATATTATAGCTGTATCCTACATGCTCATAAAATATAGACAAAGAAAATATAAAAGAGACTCAAATTGAATTTCCAGCGATGAAAACTGTAGTGTCTAAGATGAATGATACACTGGATGAGATTAATGACAGACTAGATACTGCAGAAGAAGGTTAAGGAATTTAAAGATATAACAATGCATCGTATCTAAAATGAATAACAGAGAGAGGAAAGAATATATGAACAGACAATATCCATTACTTGTGAGATCAACCTCAAGAAGCTTAATACTGATGCCTGGGTGGCTCAGTCAGTTAAGCATACAACTCTTGGTTTCAGCTCAGATCATGAGCTCATGGTTTGTGAGTTTGAGCACCACATTGGGCTCCATATTGAAAGTGTGGAGTATTCTTGGAATTCTCTCTCCCAGAGAGAGGGAGAGAGAAAGACAGAGAGACGGAGAGAGATAAGATAAATAAATAAACTTAAAAAAAATAAGAAGTCTAATACACGTGTAATTGGAGTTCTCAAAGGAGGAACGCAAGACAGAAAAAAATATATTTGGAAAAAAAAGGCTTATTTTTTCCAAATTTGATTAAAATTATAAACTCACAAATCCAAGTAGTTCAAAGGAGTCAAACTTCATAAACATGAGGAATACTAAATGCATCTGCATAACTGAATTAGTTAAAACCAAAGATTAAGAGATGATCTTAAAGGGAAATTGGAAAAACAAAAAACAAAACAAAATAAGGTTGACAGTGAATATTTTATCAGAGAGAAAGTGGGAAGAGAGTGAGATCATCTCTTTAAATTCTATGCTCAATGAATTCTATATTATAGAATGCCATATTCAGTGAAAAATCTCTCAAAGAGCAAAGGCAAAATACTTTCAGACAGACAAAATCCAGAAGACTCCATATCTAATAAATCTGCACTATAAGGAAAGTAAAAGCTGGGTCTTCAGGAAGAAGAAAAATCACACCACATGGAAATCTGAATCTACACAAAGGAATGCAGACTCCCTGCAATGGTAACTATGGATACAAAGCTATTAAATATTCCTTATTGTTTAAATTTCTGAAAGGTGATTTATTATTTAAGCAAACATACTAACCATGTAGACTAAGGTTTGTAAAAACGTAAAAGTAGTGAGATGTGTCACATAATAGCACAAAGCTGGATAGGGGAGGGATGGAAATCTACTGTTTAAGCTTATTGTCTGTGCCTGAAATCATACATTGTCATGTAATGATAGACTGTGATGAGTTAAATGTGGATATTCTAAAACCCAAAGCAACACTAAAACAAAATAAAACAAAAAACCAAAAAAGTTATAGCTAGTTAATAAACCAACAAATGAGATAATGTGGGATAATTTAAAAATACTCAGCTCATTAAAAATAGTCAAAAAAAGAAAAAAAGGTAAGGAAGAACAAGGAAAACTGATATTAAATAAGTAACAAGAAGGCAGATTTAAACCTGATAATATCACTAGTCATATTAAATGTAAGTGGTCTAAACACCCCCAAATTTGTCAATTACAAAAATGCAAGACCTGACTATACAATGAATGCAAGTGATGTGCTGCAAATATAAAGGCAAATATTGGATAAAAATAGAAGGATAGGAAAAGCTTGGATCAGTCTGTATCCAATCTGGAGACAGAAACCACAAGGTAAAGAGGATTTTAACACAAGTAATTTTATATATAGTAATATATATTATTTATATAATATAAAGAATATTAATATAAAGCAACCATAGGAGGGGAAGCCAAAACTTGGAGACAGAGGGGCGCCTGGGTGGGTTCAATTGGTTAAGTGTCCAGCTCTTGATTTCAGCTCAGGTCATGATCTCACAGTTTGTGCATTCAAGCCCCGCATCGGGCTATGTACTGATGGTGTAAGGCTGCTTTGCATTCTCTCTCTCTCTCTCTCTCTCTCTTCTCTCTCTCTCTCTCTCTCTCTCTCTCTCCCTCTCTGACAGCCTGTTTTTCTCAAAATAAATAAATAAACTTTAAAAAAAGGCACGAAGAGAGAACTCTAGAAGGTCTTACAAGTCTGGGGGATACCGCGTACAGAAGAGCACACTTAGAAGGAAGACTCACCTCTTGGTGTAGAAGGTGGAGGTGCTGCTAATTGAATGGAAGTTCCCTGGGTTGCCCAGGCGGAGGCTTCTCCTGAGTTCCTGGGCAAGTGGCAGAGCTCTGGGACACAGGCCAGCTGCTATTGATGGACAAGGACTCAGAGGGTGTCAGCGTGCTACTGCAGGTGTCGTGGCGACCAGGAGCTGGAGAGACCTCCCTCTGCAGGAATCACCTTGGGCCCGGGCGGCTCTGGGATGCTGCCTGATACTAAGGGGGCACCCAGCAGCATCCGGGCCTGTGGGGGGGAGGGGGGAGGAAAGAGATCAGAAAGCAACCACGCAGCCTGGGCTCAGGTCTGCACCAACTTGGTTTCCCGGTGACACTGTCATGACCTGAGCTGAAGGACACGTGATCAAGTTAGTGTGGGATCAGTGCATGGGCATACAAATAGACCACTGGATGGGAATAGAGTTCAGAAATAGACACATATCTACAAGGGCAACATATACTGACTTTCCACAAAGATGCAAAGACAATGGAGTGGAGAAAGGGAACTGTTCAGGAGCAGCAATAGAACACTTGAGTATCTATATGCAGAAAACCTGAGTTTGAATCCACACATTGGGCCATTTAAAAATGTACTCAAAATGGATGAGAGACACAAATATAAACTCTAAAACTCTACATCCTCTGGAAGAAAACATAGAGGCTTATTTTAGTGTTTTTCAGTTAGGAAAAGTTATTTCCAGATATGACACCAAAAGTCCTACCTGTAAAATAACAAATCAGTAAATTGTTCTTTATCACAGCAAAAAAAAAAAAAAAGTCTACTTTTGAAAAATAGTTGTTTAAACGAAGAGAAAAAAACCCACAAACTAGGAATAAAAATATTCGCAGATCATATATCTGATAAAGCACTTGGATCCGGAATACATAAAGAACTCTCAAACCTCACTGATCAGACAACAAACAGCTTAGTTTAAAAATGATTGAAGTATTTCACCAAGGTAGATATACAAAGATGCTCAATATTATCAATCATTAAGGACATGTATATTAGAACTAAAATGGGGTACCACTAAACAGCTATTAGAATTAAAAAGTCAGACGGTAGGAAATATTGAGGAGGATGGGAGGGATCTGGAACTCTCAAGCACAACAAATGAGGGCTGCAAATGGTACAAATGCTTGGAAAACCAGTTCCGCCATTTTGTAAAACCGTAATCATACCCTGATTTAGCCAGGTCACTTCCGGGTAAACTTGAGTCTCTAGGTGCCTAAGACAAATGAGAATGTGGACCCTTTGGACATAGAGGAAGCAAAGAGCTCTATAAACAGGTGAATTTAAGCTTCAGAACCTTCCCACCCTCGCTCACCCCCACACCACTCTGTGTTTTCTCCTAGAGGAGGAAGTCAAGAATGAAGAAGATTTTATAGAGAAACAAAGTATTTTTCAAATCTGAGTTTAGGTATAAACCTTTAACTTCATTATAGTAACTACTTTTAGTTATGAACAACATTTCTTAGGACATTCACTGACCTTTAGATAAATCCTTGCGTACTTTCCTGCAGCTCAGCTCAATAAGCGTTTTTATCCTGCCCTCTGCTTGAGGGAATGCTATATATATTATGCAAACATCTCTACTAAAATGAATCGCAGTGCACCGAGTTTAAATAGACTTCATTCATATCTTTGAAATCTTGATAAGGCAAATATCTAGGTTCCAGAAAATTCATGAATCGCAAGTAGTTGTTCTGAGTATGTCTTTGAGAAGAAAGCGGGGAGGGAGCCTCAAATTGGGATGCTTCACTTTTCATTCAGTTTATTGTGGTTCTTTCTGGAAAAGATAACATGTTGACAAAGCCATAACCAAAAGCCATAACCATTAGAGCAAAAAACGAATCCTGCCAACTGGTTAATTGGGGAAGACATTTAGGAAGGCTACAGTTTTGTGATAAGAAGCTGGCTTGAAAATGCCATGGAAATAAGGCATAACTGGAGTAAATATAAATACTCGTTTTTGATAGGGAAATGAAACACACAAACCGGGAAATACCACACACATTTATTATTAAATGTAATATTAAAATGACTTGCAAAAGATCACTGCCTATCTCACCAGGTATTTTACAAAATGAAAGAAAAATGCAGTTAGCAGCAATTTTCCTGATTGATGTGTTTCCTCGGGCTACAGATTTGCTACATTTTCCACTTAATCTCCAATCCCACCTATCGTGTAGCCCCTGCAGGCTTCTATCAATGCATTGGGCTTTGTTACTACTGTCTGGGGAAGAGGCTCAGGCCAGCAGAATGCCTGTTAAATAGTAGTGCCCCATACATACTCGATGAAGAAAGTAATAATAAGAGTAACAACATTAAGCACTTTTTTACTAAGCACTTGCAATGCCCCTGAATGTTCAGTGTTTTCCACATATAGGTGACCCTTGAACCGTATGGGTTTGAACCGCCTGGGTCCGCTTACAGGCGAATTTTTGCTGGTAAATATGGAAAAGTAATGTACATATATTTTCATTTCTTTTGACTTTCTTACTAACTTCTATTCTCTAGCTTACTTTCTTATAAGAATACAATGTATAATAGATATACAAGCGATGTGTTCATTGACTCTGTTGTCAGGGAGGCTTCCGGTCAATAGTAGGCTATCCGTTGTTAGGTTTGGGGGGGAAAGTTACATACAGATTTTTCGAGTGCGCGGGGGCCAGCAGCCCAACCTCCGTGTTGTTCAAGAATCAACTTCTCTGGACTCTTCAAGAGTCCATTTATGATGGAAAGTCTCAGGAAAGACCCATAATGATTGCAAGAAGCAAGCTAGGGAAAGGAAACCAGCTACTTAATGATGTGGGGTCAGGTAGAGTCCGGTATGTAGCCAGACTCCAGCCGAGGCTCCTCCGAGCTGTCTTGCCTTCATGCAAAGTATTTGGGTTTTGTAGGGCTTGGAGGAAACTTCTAGGTCCCCCCTTCTAGAGAGGCTTCCACCACCACAAGGGCAAGGCACAGAGAAAGAATGGATGAGAGGGAAATGCAGAAGTCCCGCTGCACGGAGAGGAAGAGCGGACCAAAGGGTCCAGCCAAGGATCCAGGCATCCGAACCTGAGCCAGTAGCGTCTGCTACATGCGTGTTAACACGTGTAACCCTGGAGGCAACCCTGCCAGGTAGGTAGGCTTTTTATGTCTATTTTTCATGGAAACTGATGCACAAAGGGGTTATGTAACTTGCCAGTCCTACCTAGCAAGTAAGAGCTGTGTCCACATGCCAGGAAGGAAAGGGAGAGTGGGAGGGATGAAGAAGCCAGGGGGCAAAGAGAGAGAAAGAGTGACAGTGAGTGAATCCGCAGACGTGACCTTGACCTCCTCCTGATTCTCAGATGCTCCGACAATATCTGCTTTGGGAAATTCAAATACATCACTTCCAGCCAAATTTGAAGTTCTTTACTTGGTTCTGTTTATGGCGGAGCTTGAGTAAGGGTCCACGGCACTTAGGAGTCTACTCCAGACACCCAATTTAAAAATCTATTTTTTTTTTCATTTCAAAACTGTAGTGGAAACCATCATTTCTAACTAAACAGCCAGGAAAACCTTCATTCCCTTTTCCAAGGCCTTTACGTGAATATTTAACTTTTTGGGTTTTTTTTTCTTTATGTTTCACCATACAGGGATTGTGTATTTACAAATACAAGATGATCTCAGTGAATGAATGGTGTGTAAACGAGACTAGGTCAAGTCAGTAACTGTTTCCGTTTGTTTGTATTAAAATATATCACATAGTTTAGATAAAATATATAGTATATTTCAAGACATTTAAAATGGAAAAAATACTGCAGTCATGCTAAAGTATGCCTAGTATGAATGGTTTTCCAAATGACATGTCTTGGGTTAACAGTCCATGGCAAGTCCGTATACACAACAGCAAACTCTTTTTTCAGTCGTAATATGTTTCCGTCCACTGATTTGTCTCTCTGCTTGTTTCTGTCGGCTCAGGTTCACTCTGGATATTCTCTACCTGGCACCATAAATGAGCTATCTTACATGTTTCTGGCAATATCAACTACCTCGTCCCTTTTTGTCCATTTATAGGATTTTACCAACACGTCCGTTTACATTACGTGAGATTAACGAAATGGCTTACGGCAACATGATTAATCAAATCTAAAATCTTGTCTTTTTAAACAGCATACTTTATTCTCACTTTTTCCTCTTCACTTAGTTCCTTGTCCTTTCGGACAAACTCACCTAGATTTCAGTTTTTCGAGCCTATATCTAAAACTGAGCTTCCTCTTAAGTCGTCCCGCATTGCTAGGTTTTCCTATCGCATGTTTTGTACCTTAAAATGAACTCCAGACATCTCACATCATCATTGCCTGTATGTCCACCTGGATGTCCAAAAATAACACTAGAATTATTTAGGCCCTTTGTCTTCTATACCACATCGCCTTGACGGCCGCGGTGTTCATAAGATGAACCCTGAATCGTGTTAGACAATCCTCCGAATGACATTACAATTTGCAAAAGGTTAATATGATTTCAATCACATGGTGAAAATATTGTAGCATTGAGATGCACATGTGATTTCCATCTAGAGGGCATTCCATTTCCCACCAACTCTTTTATATACTTCATGCGCAGCTCTTCTCTCTCCGAGGTCCCCAAGGAAGTTTGCCGTCTCTCCCAATTTCCGCCAGGTGCCCCTTATACAGGCTCCACAAATCCAGCAAAGCCCTGATGAAGTCAGACAGAGAGGAGGCAAAGGAGAGGAGGAGTGATTTTCTACATCGGAGATAATAGAGCACACTTGCCAGTGTTTTATAACAGGATGTACAACACGCATTATCCACGCATCCTGAAAACATCCTTGTCATTCCAGGGCTATGGTGAGTCTCGCCAGGAACTCTGAAATTGTACTTGCAAATACAATTTCTAGTTCTCGCAATACGATCTAGGTGAGTGATGCATAAACAACCGTCTCTCTTATCACCCATGTGGGGAAGACAAATGGAATTCGAGTAGCGTATTCTGAGCAATTATACAGAGACTACTCCCGGCGGCACCGCTGTTCATCCTACACATACCTCATCGCTTATATAGAACAATCGCTGTCTGATGAATGATTTCAACAGAGCAGCAAAGAAACAACACCACGGTGGCATAAAGAAGCAACACTTGACCTACCGATGTAACAGCTTCCAACGACAATTGAAAAGGAAATGAAGGTGTCAAAATTGTAAATATCAAACGTATTTTGAAGCAAAGGTGGGAGTGGCAGAATTTAGTTAGCGTGACCAACTTTTTGCATAAAAATCAATGATAGCCATAATCACTTAGAAGTCAGCATCTGGTAGAAAAGGAAAAGCTCTCAAGGCACCTGGTGGCTCAGTCGGATAAGCGTCTGACTTCGGCTCAGGTCATGATCTCACGGTTTGTGAGTTCAAGCCCCGCGTCCGGCTCTGTGCTGACGGCTCGGAGCCTGGAGCCCATATCAGATTCTGTGTCCCCCTCTCTCTCTGTCACTCCCTAGCTCAGGCTCTGTCTCTCTCTCTTAAAAATACATAAACATGAAAATTTTTAATTTTTTTTTTAACATTTATTTATTTTTGAGACAGAGAGAGACAGAGCATGAACGGGGGAGGGTCAGAGAGAGAGGGAGACACAGAATCCGAAACAGGCTCCAGGCTCTGAGCTGTCAGCACAGAGCCCGACGCGGGGCTTGAACCCACGGACCGCGAGATCATGACCTGAGCCGAAGTCGGCCGCTTAACCGACTGAGCCACCCAGGCGCCCCAACATGAAATTTAAAAAAAAAAAAAAAAAGAACAGAAAAAGCTCTTAAGGCTTTTTTTTCTCTATTGTGTCAAGTTCTGTGCTCCACAGAATATAGGGAATTATTATATAGTGATAACATCAAATTTTTAAATAAACTAATCTTTGATGTCAATTTAAGACATAGACTATACTAATGATCAGTGTGGAAAAAGGCAAGCCCCTTTCCTGATGTTATAACTCATATGCCTTTCTTGGCCTATCTACCTTGAATATTAAGACTACTATGATCCAAAGATTTTTTTAATAATGGGTAGTCCATGAAAAAATAAAAGTAATGAAAAGTAAAGACATTCAGTAGCTTAAAATAGTTAAATGATTATGTTCCAGGGTCATACATTTCTAGCATAAGCCACTTCCCACCACACACACACGAAATGCTAAGATAAATTCTCCTACATAGAACACAAAAATTTAGGTTTCTAGCTATAAAACACAAATTAAATGACCTCAATGTTAGCCAAGTATTTTCTTGTTATATCACTATACATTCAGGTCAAACTTACTGGACACTAAACTGAAAACAGATATTTCTTTTTACTAAAGAACATAGAGAGAAAAAAATTATTTCCTTAAGTAAATAATTGATGGACTTTGGATAGACTGATCTTTTTAGCCATTTAAAGAAATCCCCTTGATATTGTCATTGTTAACACTCAATTGATAAAAAATTAGCGAGACCCCGATATTCTCAATTAATTAGCAATACTCATTTCCATTGTTTATTGATATAATATTCACTCCACACCTGAGTAAATATCCTTCCTTCAGAAAGTCACCAGTTAAATTATCTTGTGCCAATTATCACCAAAGGCACAGACCTGTTTGCACTCTGAAGTTCCTTCCCTGCTAGAATTGAGGCTTTGAGCTTCCAAAAGGTTAACTAACCTATGAATGACCAAATAGTTTCATCTCAGAGGGTCATTGTTCTTAAAAGTCACCGTCATTAAAAGCCATTATAGCTTAACTACTTGCCTTGGACTTGTTTTTAAATCACGAGGAATTAGAAACCAAAATAAAATTTCTCACTTTTATCAGGGGTTAGATTACCAGAGGGTCAACATCTTCAAGGTGAGGGTGTCAGTGCCTGTGCACAATTTTGTACTCAGTTTTGAACAGGCCCTAAATTGCTTCCAAAAAAAAAAAAAAAATGCATCCCCGCCTCCTCTGGGGGGGCAAAAATCCACAAATGCAACTACAAAAAAAATACCTCACTAAAATGTCTTGGAGACTTTTCGTTGCTGTTTTACTGTTAAAGATGATATTTGAAGACCTCAAATCATAGAAATAACATCACATGTAATAAGAAAAACATGTCCTAGATACCTGTACCTGAAGAGAAGGAAATATTTAAAGACAATGGTTCCTCTTTTACTTCTCCATCCAGAACAGGCCTGGAAAAAGGGCAATAACACAGCATCTCCACTTTTCCCAACTGTGGCAGGATGGGGGGGAGGGGGGGATGAAGGCTAAGGATGTTAAAGATAGAACATTCTTTTTATTTTTTTAATATTTATTTATTTTTGAGAGAGAAAGACGGGGGGGGAGAGAGAGAGAGAGGAACAGAGCATGAGCAGGAAAGGTACAGAGAGAGAGGGAGACACAGAATCCGAAGCAGCCTCCAGGCTCTGAGCTGTCAGCACAGAGCCCAATGCAGAGTTCAAATGCGGGGCTCAAACTCAGGGACCGCGAGGTCATGACCTGAGCCAAAGTCAGATGTTTAATCGACTGAGCCACCCAGATGCCCAGAACAAATATTCTTATTACTGATTTCCATTTGTGTGTGGTATACTGAGTTTCCCCTGATAGCATTTCCTATAAATGTTCAATGGATGATGAATGAATGAATGGGTTGCAATTCAAAAAAGCATGAAAAATACGATTCTTAGGTGCAATTTCTTCTCCTTTCTAAAACAGATGAACTAGTGACCTGTGTTTCTTTTCATAAGGGGCTTGTGTGGGTTAGCTACAGTACCTGTTACTACGTGCTCACACATAATTGTGACAAGAAAAATTGCCCCAGAGCAATTACATAGGCAAAGAAGGTTTACTCAAGAGTAATCGAATAGAAGAAAAGGAACGAACTCAGCATCACTGACATAAAAGGAGAGAGAGTTTTAAGTTCTGGGCTGATCTCTTGAACCAGTCCTGGAAGATATCAGGGAAGGTTGGTTGATGTGAGAGGTGGGCTATGTTTGCGGACTGGAGCTTATGGACGTTTGGAACCCAGAGTCTGGGAGCTGGTGGCACTATCATTCATGATGAGGACATTTCAAAGAGGTGGCTCCAAGTTCTTAAGAAAGACATCCTTGGGGTGTAGAAGATCCACATCTCAGAGGGACAGAGAAGTGTGTGCAATTTCAAGTCTTCAAAAGTAAATGCTTGAAGAAAAGGGAAGTCAGGAGACTATAGTTAGAAAGAAATCTGTCTAGGGACGCCTGGGTGGCTCAGTCAGTTAAGCGTCTGACTTCGGCTCAGGTCATGTTCTCGCGGTCCGTGAGTTTGAGCCCCGCGTCAGGCTCTGTGCCGACGGCTCGGAGCCTGGAGCCTGCTTCAGATTCTGTGTCACCCTCTCTCTCTGACCCTCCCCCATTCATACTCTGTCTCTCTCTGTCTCAAAAATAAACGTTAAAAAAAAAAAAGAAATCTGTCTAAAGTGAAAGGGACACTGACCTAGTTTATACCAAATTAGACACGTCTCTATGCCCAAAGAGCTTAATATATATTAGCAGATACTATAATATTTTCAAAAATATAATTATGGAATACATATTCACCTGTTATCATTATTAAATGCACACTCCAGACACCTAATTACAACTATAACATATCTCTCTACTGAGAGAACTATCGAGTGAAAGGAAACTACATGCTAGTTGCTTATTTCCAAGAAAAAGCTTATTTTACAGTTACTGATTGATAATTCACTTTCTACCTTTTGAAAATGCCATTTGAAACAATGAATTAATCTTTGAAAAGTAGATGAAGAGAAGACTTGCAAGAACAGTCCATATACCAAAATTTTAAATGCTTTCTGACACTTTCATTTAAGCTGGGATGTGCCAGCAGCCAATTTCCAGTCGAGGCAACTTTTTGTGGCCTGGTGACAAGTCAAGGAGGTGATGTGCCTGGAACCTATTTTGCCCTGGGTCAGACCATCCTCTCTCTCCCCTGGACCGCTTGAGGGTGCTCTTTATCTTATCCCCTTTCGTTCACACTTAGAGAATCACTTCATTTGTGCTCCGTAAAACATCCAGATTTATCTTCCTAAGATGTCAGAATGCAAGCTGGCTTCATTCTCTTTTCTCCCTACTGTTTCTTGCCTCCCCAAAGCATGTCTGCTGTCCAAATACCGAACTCAAGTGAGCTCACAGAACGCCTGTCTTCTTAACCACTCTCTACCCCAATGCAGCTACGTAACTCCTTTGCCCAGATCATCTTACTAAAACCGGAAGACAAGGGGTTGTAGACTCCACTGTGCTTACAAATAGGACACTTGTTTGAAATGCAGATTCCAAGCTCTCACAACCAGGTGTTCAGCAAGTCTGTGCTGGACCCAGATGTCTGAATATTAACGACACCTCAGACTGTGTCTGAGGAAGCAGTATTATACTTTCTTCAGATTTGGTTTATAAGTTCAATTCTATGCATGAGAGTGGGCAGCAGGGTGAAAGTTATATTCTTCTAAATTGACTCGTTCGTTGCTTGTGATGTTGCAGCTAGGAAGATATATTGCATAATTATTTTTTTTAAAGGAAAGCAATCCTTCAAATGTTAAAAAGTCTATTTCTGAAAAGCCTTCCCTGAAACAGACTCTACCCTTAACACCCTCTGTGTTTCTTCCTCGCTTTATGCTGCCTCTGGACTGAGCACACACATGGGTGAATTACTGTGCCCACCGCATTGGACTATGATTACAGTTTGTTAAACTGAATGGATTGTAAGCCCTATTGAGAATAGCACCTTAATGTGCCATCGTTTTCTCTCCGGCATTTAGTACCGTGATTGGGGTACATTTAGTTTCCTTAGTAAATGTCATATTATTTATTTACAATACATAGGCATACTCTCCCAGGGCTCTAAAACAACATGACAATGTCTTTAGTCTTTATCTTTTTAGGGTATCATAGCTTACACAAGTAACATGGGGGCAGGAGTTGTGTTCAAATTAACATCCCCAGTGTCTAGAACAGTAATTAGCACTTAGTAAGCCAATTCTGTGGACAGGTGAATGAATGAATGAATGAATGAATGAATAAATGAATGAATGAATAGCATATCTATGACTAAGACACTTGTAGATATTGGTGTATCAGACTCATTCACCAGGTCAATTCTACTGGTCATTCTATTTCTTGTTTTATGGACTTACCAAGGTAATAATGTTCCCTTTGAAATGGTCCAAAATATATCAAAGGAAATGAACGATATTTATAAGAGAAATATGTTGTAAAATAAAAGAGGGGGACACAGCAAATACAGACATATACTTCCCAGTTTTCTCATTGAAAACAATCCCTGCAAGGACTCTGGTCTTATTGGCAAATGAATGACCACTCTGGGTTTTCAAACACCCTTTTTGAGTTTGGTATAATAAAAAAAGAACAACTCCTCTCTGCCATTGTTTGAGAAGGGAATAGCTTTGATTTGAGGGGCATTACCTGCATTTTGCTAGTAAAAATAAAGCCTTGAGATGCATAGACTGGTGTGACTAAATTGAGCTTAATTTCCCAATCAGCAGGCTGACTTAAAGAATTTAGAAATGATTGACTGCAGGGCTTCATTCAGGAGAGATTTATGTAGGCAAGACCTAGTTTACAAATAGTTTTCTACTGCATGTGCTAAGTATTTTCATTAACAAACCGGATATGTCATTTGGATCTTTGTCTAGATATTCATGTTTAGATGTTGGCCTTTAATACCTTATTGCCCCATCCTGAGTATTCCATCCAAACAGTTACCCCAGTGCTCATCCACAGATTATCCACAACTGATTGTCATTATTCTTTAGCAAAAGGAGGGAAAAAAAAATACCATTATGTCTATATCTAGATCTCTGTGTCCCTATATCAGGACACAAGAAAGAGTAGGTAATTCTACATGGTGTTTCAACTGGACAGGAAAAGAAACTGTTCTGTGAAAATCTAACATCTATGACTGTTCATCTGTTCATTCTGACCAATACACGAGGATGATCAGTTCACCCCACCCCCTCCCACCATAAACTCGTCATTCTCTTAACACTATTATTCTATATCTCTCTAATCCTTAGCCTCCACTGTGCCCCTTGTCTTTTTTTAAACTTTTTTTGAAAATTTGTTTTTCTTTGAGAGAGAGTACGGAAGGTGCAGAGAGAATGGGAGAGAAAGAATTTTATGCAGACTCCATGCTTATCATGGAGTCCGATGTGGGTCTCAATTCTATGACCCTGAGATCATGACTTGAGTCCAAATCAAGAGTCAGACGTTTAACCAACTGAGCCACCCAGGCGCCCCCTCTACTCTGCCCCCTTGTCTTGGAGTCCTGCTAGGCAATGACTGATCTGCTCTATCTGATAAAATCAGATGTAGTTCCCCTGATTACTTTTCCTTCTTCGTGATCAGGGCCAGAAGAATATCTCACACACCAGCAATGGGTTTTTCTCATTGAAAGATTTTGAAAGACATGTTGGGAACACCTGGTAATAATGGTTAAAAAGATAATCTATTACAGTTTTTAAAAATATTTTTTAATGTTTATTTTTAAGAGAGAGAGAGAGGGGCGCCTGGGTGGCGCAGTCGGTTAAGCGTCCGACTTCAGCCAGGTCACGATCTCGCGGTCTGTGAGTTCGAGCCCCGCGTCAGGCTCTGGGCTGATGGCTCAGAGCCTGGAGCCTGTTTCCGATTCTGTGTCTCCCTCTCTCTCTGCCCCTCTCCCGTTCATGCTCTGTCTCTCTCTGTCCCACAAATAAATAAACGTTGAAAAAAAAATTTAAAAAAAAAAAAAAGAGAGAGAGAGAGAAACAGAGCATAAGTAGGGGCAGGGGCAGAGAGAGAGGGAGACACAGAATCCAAAGCAACCTCCAGACTCTGAGCTGTCAGCACAGAGCCCGATGCGGGGCTCAAACCCACGAACTGTGAGATCATAACCTGAGCTGAAGCCAGATGTTTAACTGACTGAGCCATCCACGTACCCCAAGATAATCTATTACCTTAGGAAATTAAAGTACATCAGAGTTACCTTTCTCTCCCATTCCCTGAGGAAAACTAGAATATGTGAAATGAGAAAACTCATAAAAACGTATACCAGTCATCAAGATGTCAGGTATGAGAAAAATCAAAGGATCGCAGGGACTGCAGGATATCTAAATTCCTGCCAATAACCAGCACCCCAGTGAACTGAGCATGTGGCTACTTTGCTCAAATACCGCAGTGGCCACAGTTCATACGAGATGTACATGTCCCGCTCCTGATAGATAGTCTTTGTCTTCACAAGGATGGTCTTGAAGGCAGGGGAGCCACCCAGGTGAGGTAAACAGTATCAAAGAAGTACTTGGTTGTCTAGATAGGTCCTCTCACAGAGTACCAAGAATTGGTTAGGCAGAGGACTGCGCAGAAGTAAAAACTAAGACCGAGGGAAGGAGAAAGGGCTTGCGTGGTTGGACATGGCTCACAGGAACATTGAGGATACATGCCTAGAAACTTCTCAGGAGGTCAGCCGTGCTGGCCTGAACCTGCTAACCCTAGTTAGTGACTGTGAAGGAGGTAAATATTCCGGGGGCCTTTCCTTACTGCACCTGTCCTGACTGCCAGGACTTCCGCATGGAAAACCCTCCGGGGAGAAGGAGATGGAGTACACACAACCTACAAACAAGTTTTTGTGTTTTTCTGCTCCTTGAGGGAAGGCAGTGGAGTTATTCACCCATATCTATGCAGGGGCCATCCCTAGGAAAGAAACTGGCATTCGGTCAGTCTATCAAATCTTGTTGAATCTAATCAATTCGTTGACTAATAGAGGGCACAGAAGATATTTAAGCAAGATGTGTAACATATCTGAAGCAAGAAACATGAATAAAATACCAGAAATGTTGCATATGATGGCATGTAGTGGGGGCGTGATGGTTTGATGCCAGGTCTGTGCACGACTTTTCCTGAAATTACATCATGTAGGAAGCAGCAGACTCCATGTTGGTAATATTGAGAGCCTGGGCAGTGGTTACGTCAATAACGAATAACAAAGAGAATCTGGTTCATTCGGTAATGCCTCATTTCATATCACAGCGGCTTTCATGAAGAGGCAGTGTATACAATTGGACAAAATGAATCAGATGATGCTCAGGTAGGCATATTTTTAAAAGAACGTTGCAGGTGATGTTGATGTGTGAACTGTTTTAAAGAAGCAAGAATTATAGCGGGGGGGGAGATTGGCCCACATAACGGATGGTAAGACATAATCTTAATCTTGCCTCTGCTATCACTTTCATGCCTAACTTGGTCCACTATAACTTGCCAGGTTTCCACTTCCTTGTTTATTTAGGAGGTGACCGATGGGGAGGCGAGATGCATGGATGTGTGGGTAGTTTGGGTGCCAGATAAGGTGACCTCTATGACCCATTTCTTCTCAAATGTTTCAAAAATTTATGAGCAAGAAGTAACGAAACTGAGAGCAAATAGGAGTTGAGCCCAACTTCAAAGAGGAACCCATTGCCTAATGACCCATTGCCTTGAAATGAGAACTAAACACACAGGTCCTGGCTCCGGGGCACCCTGTGATGTGACCGCCACTGCTGTCACAAGTTGCTGTGAAACTGATGACTTCATATTTTGACTGCGCATTTCCAGTGACTGTGGGTGGATTTAGATTGCTTGGGCAATGGGCTAAAAAGATCATATATCCTGATGAGTTCCCGGATCATTGATATCTTTTGGCCACTACCAGGGCCATGGATAGAGATATGACAAATTTAATAAGGAAAACCCTGTGGAAAACACAGACTTGTAATAGTCAGCTTAGGCGCTCATGAACAACCCCCAAATCTCAGAGTTTTACAAGAAGCAGACTTCGTGTCTCTCGTACCCTATGTGTAGTTGTGGGTTGCCCGGGTCTGCCCTTCATGCGGTGATTCAGTTCCCTAATTCTTCTCTTTCATTGACCCAGATTAAAAGAGGAGCATCCATCCTGGGCATTAACTTGTATGGCAGAGGACAAGAGCAAACTACATTAAAATCCTGGCATAGATGTGATAGTGTCACGTTCCACTGGGAAGAGTAAGTTGCGAGACAGTGGTTGGCAGAGGACAAGGAGTACATCCTAACTGCAGGGGGCATCCTGGGGGTGGCTAAGCTCAGGCAAGGTGGTGCAAGGCTGCAGAGAGATTTCAAAGTGGTGACGACTAGTCTGGCTCTCACTGTGAGGCTGGAGGCCATTCCTAAATATCATGTCTCATACACAGTCTTCCTACTTCTTTATCATGGGGAGCCCACTTCCCACAACTCTTGATGGCCTATGGGTGCTGGAGATGGGGTCCAGTAAGAGAGAGAAGAAAGAAGAAGAAGGAGGAGAAGAAAGAGAAAAAGAAGGGGGACAAGGAGGAGATGTAGAAGAAGGTGAAGAAGATGGAGAAGGGGAAGAGAAAGAAGGGCCGAAGGAGAAGAAGAAGAAGAAGAAGAAGAAGAAGAAGAAGAAGAAGAAGAAATAGTAAAGACAGTCATCAAAATGATTCGATGGATTTGACAGGCAGAATGGAATTTTGGAGAATGTATTTCAACGAGGACATACATGACAAAGCAAAAAGGGATGAGAGGCACAGAAATCCGTAGGTTCTACAGACACTGGCAGTTTCACATTTTGAGGCTGGGTCTTTGGATTCCTGAGTTCTTTAGGCCAACAAGCAGGCCACCCCGCCCGCCCACCCACATAGAGTGTGACCAGAGACTCTTGCTGTCCACATTTCTAAAGAGTAGTGATTTTCACTGAAGAATGACACACACATCTCTCTCTGGGATGCGTTTGTTTATGCTATTATTAGAAGTATACAACTTGGAAAGCTAATCTACCACCTGCCCCAGTCGCCCTGTTTCACTGGAACAACTGAAAATGAGTTGAGCCCTGTGGAGCCTCTCAAGGGATTCAGATAAATTTCACTGAATTGTAATTCAATATTTTCACCTCAATCCACACAACTATGTATATTGGCGAGATTGGGCGCTCTCATCATCCCAACGAACTGTGATGTATCTTCCCTGAATTACATGGAAATTGAATTTGAAAAGACTTTCCAGCCCATAAAAAGAAAGACCAGGGAAAATGGCTCATTTCTCTCCATCTCTGAAACCTAAGGGAGCAGGTTGCTGAGAGTTTTCTCATCAGAAGCTCCTATTCTGTAAATCTGAATTGGGAAATGTGAAAAAAAAATCAAGCCAATTTAAAATACATTAGGAGAAGGAGGAGGAGAGAACAGTCGACCTGTTCAATTCATTGTCAGTGATTAGCTGATTATATCCCGATTTAAGAAGCACACACGCAAAAATCATTCCCCATTCTCTCTCCGACTGTGCTGTGAAATGAATACAGTGATTGTAAAATGATGAATTTTTAAATATATCTTTTGCTACTTTAAAAAAAAAAAAAGAAGGTAGCTGGCCTGTCAAAATAGGTGTGGCGTTCCAAATGTCCAGATTACAGGTGTTTCTCCGTGATATAATTAACTTAAACGGCTGTCTTCCTGCCACGATGACAAAGGTGGGACACTTTAGGTAACTACTATCCATCTTGTAAGGTGTCTATAAAGCTCTCCCCCCCGAATGGCTTCACACGCTGATTAATAGACACTTTCTATTTTAGGCTTTAATTAAAAGCAATAAAAGCAGTCAACTGTAGTCCGTGATTCTGTTGGTGACAAAAAAATTTTTTTTTAAAAATGTCATTACAGAAATGAAAGATCAAGCACTGAACGAATTTAGTGTGAAACTTCGTAAGTGGGTCCATATGCCTGTGCTCAACCCTCTCCGAGAATCCCCATCTCTTGGAGATTGCACATATAGCATAAAACAGCAAGTAAGAGGAGAACCGACGGCATTAGGCCCGATCTGCTGGACTGTAAGAGAAATCCACGCCATGTTTTTTTCTGTATTTAGAGAAAAGTTGAGGTTAGTGGAAACAAGCAAAAAGAGATGATAACTTTCAACTGAGCAAACTCTAGCCCACTGGTTTTGTTATGAAACACAGATTGTCGAATTAATTCCCTTCTCTATGGCGTAGTGGGAATCAAGACTAAGTAAGGACTTAAGAGAGTACCTGAGCTCAGTTTAACAGAAACTTCAAATGGAAGGAAACTTCCATTCTCAGTCCTGTGGTTGGGGAGAGCCCTGCTGTGTGTGCACATGATGCAAGGCCCTGACTTTTCAGGGCTCCGTGTTTTGGCCCAGAAGGCAGACAGACACCAAGTCAGCCATTTAAGAGGGCAGCTCTACAAAGGTTTGAAAATGAAATCTAGTGTGACAGGAAAAACATTCACATATGAGTTTCATAGCCTCTCTCTTTCATTCCCCATTAAAGATAATTCTATTTTTGCCAGTTTTATTCAGGGTGTTATGTGTGCATTGGCCAAACTGGGGCAAAGGGAGGTTGGAAGGGTGGAAATTAAGGAAGCCAAACACACATTGATTGATTTTGTTGGAAAAGGCAGAGAATTACCCCTGGAAAATAAAACGTATGGAAAGTGGAACCGGTGATGAGCGTAAAAGCCAGCAATGTTGTGCTTTAGAGAGGCAATGCAGGGGTGGGGGTGGGGGTGGGGGTGGGGGTGGGGTGGGGGGTTGAGAGACAACACAGCCTTGCTGAAGGCAGCAAGTAACAAAATGGAGGCCAGGAGAGGACTTGTAAGATTTTTAATTAAAATTTATTTATGTGTCTGTGATCTTTCGGGAGGTAACAATAAATATTTAAAGCATTTTTAAAAATGTGCTTGGCCATTGGACAGATTTTATTTTAATGCAATACAGATTTTGCTAATACAATATTAAGTACAGAGTCCCTGTCTTTTCAAATTCACCCATCTAGAAATCTAGCCAGCTCTTCTTAAAACTGCCACAGGGCAATTAATTCCACTCGCTCAAAACGGGAGACAGGTTTAAATTATATTTTAGTGTGATTCTTAAGATATTGAAAACTGATATTAGATATTTATGGGTAGATTAATTTTGCTGCTAAGAGAATAACTACATTTCTTTCTACTACCATTAATACTATAAATCAGAATTAGGAATATCTAAATACACACACACGCGCACACACACACACACACTGACATTTTCCTCTTGGAAAGAATGTTATCCCGTTTTGTAGTTTCTATAACCTTCTTATCAATTGTAAAACACTGGTTTTTAGACTCCTGCATCCTAAGGAGGGCTATACTTCCATCATATCCAGTTACATTAAAAGAGTGTAAATCTTTCTGACTATTTTTTTCAGCAGTCCAGAAGTCCATTAAAATTCCAATATTAGCAATCAGCTTTTGTAATTAAAATGCATCTCTGGGTTCTTTTCATTTGATCAATAGACAGCTTCTCTTTGCATGTAAAATCATTAGGATATGAATTGTAAGCAATTCATAATGAGAATCCTAGACCTAAAAATGTCTCTCTACTTGTAAAATTGCCCAAATTCTAATTAGCAGACAAATTCAAAGTTACACATACCTTGTTTCTACCAAGCTCAAATCAATGCAGAGACTTTTCTAAACTCTTTCCTGGGTTGCATTATTTTACTTACATAAGTTTTGAGTATGTCCAAAGACCAGGGCTGAGCCTGGGCTCCTCCTCCTAAAGCAGAATATTCCTTTACAATCAGTGTAAATGAGATGGCTTTCTCACCTGTGAATTGGAGATAAAACTTGTATATGCCTCCTGTGTATTTTGTGAAGTTTTTATAAAATTGTGCATGGAATGTGCTCAGGACTCAGCACAGGGACCAGCACAGGGCAAGCTCCGATACAGTGAAGCTGCTATTTTTGTAAGAAAATTAGCATTTACATTCTTCTCCAGAGTCTCAGAGAGAAGGTGCATTTCACTATGGACTCTTTTAGCAGGGTAAATCACTATCAACATCAACACGTGCAGAATGTGTATTTTATGGATAATAAAGTCCCCACTAAGCCTAGAATTAGAATGTCTTGACTTTCCTACATATATACTCTTCTGCTTCACAGAAAAACCTTCACTGCAAACACCTCCATGAATTTTGGGACCTAGAAAAGAAACATGACTCTGTCTCAGATGGCTCTACAAGTGGAGTTTGCGAAAAAGAAAATTTGGATTTGTTTCAAATCTCTCTCTCTCTCTCTCTCTTTTTAAATGAACAGTTGAAAGTATTTTATGTTCTCACTACAAATATATCTTTTGGAGATGTTAAGATCAAATGTAGTGGTTACTTTAATCAGGAAAATATTACTTACTATAAACCTAGGTCTAAGTATCATTATTGTTCATGCTGTCGACTGGAGCCATTTTTGATGAGATGGACGCATGTTTTCTGTTCAAGGGTCATTGCTTGTAGTTCCTTCCTTCCTTAGGTGAGCTAAAAAGGCTAAAGGGTGCTGGTGATGGGGAGGTGGCTAGGAGAGGGAACACCCTTCCCTGAAGACATAAGGCACAACTAGTGTTTCTCCTAGAGGACTGTCCTTTGTCTTGGAAACTATTTGGGGCATATTTCCTACTGGTTCCTTCCCACATTTAATGGCAGAACACTGAAGGGATCTCTCTTGGCTCTTAACCACAAGTGCCTGGTGGGATCGCAGAATGTAAAACTCGTGCAAATATAGGTGTCCCTCAAAGAGACCCTCTTCATGTCAGACGACATTTAGCCTCCAGAAATGAGTCACAAGTGCCACTGAAATGTTCCTACCAGTTTATCACTCCAGGGGCAACTTCAACTCCAGCTGGGATGCTGGATTCACCGTTTATTCAGAGTCTAGAGTGGTGGCTTGCCCTCGGAACTCACCCCTTTGATAGACCAAGAAAGGTCACCTCAGAGTTTTGCAGCTGCTTTTCTTTGTTATAAGGTCAGGTCAATCTCTTCACACATCAGAGCTGAAATTGGAAGTCTCAGTAAAGTTATTATTAAAGCTTTTTTTTTTTTTTTCATCTTTCAGGTAATTTCATTTGGATTTTAGAGAATGGCATAATTTCATCTGGTTGACTGTCATCACTGCAAATTTAGGTGTTTGAATTTTACCAAACCTATACTGTCACCATTTTCAGGATTAAGGTGGTTGAGTTCAAATTTAAATATAAATATTATACAGTAAAATATTTTCTTTATTTTGAAGAATAAAAGTATAAATTATTTCTTAACTCTAGAGCTTAATATTTATATATTGTTGGTTCTTTCAGGCCTGACAATATAAAATCATAAATGATTTAGTCTAGTATTATTCGAAAAAAATTCTGGGGCACCTGGGTGACTCAGTTGGTGAAGCCTCCCACTCTTGATTTCATCTCAGGTCATGGTCCTGAAGTTTGTGGGATCGAGCCCTGCATCAGGCTCCGGACTCACAGCAGGAAGCCTGCTTGGGATTCTCTTTCCCTCTTTCTGCCCCTCCCCACTGATGCATGCTCTTTTCTTCCTCAAAATAAATAAATAAGCATTAAAAAAAGAAAAAAATATTTCATAACCCCTTTGAAAATGTCAACCAAATAGTAATTTACCAAACTTTCTGATGACAGCCAAAATAATGTATTTATTGCATATTTCTTGCGTGAGAAAACGTCTCCAAATCCACCTACCTAGCATAAATATAAATACATAATAAAACATGGATGAATATAATTTAAATTAAATCATATAATTACAAAATTGGATCATTTTTTACAAATTTTTGTTTCTTTTAAAAGCAGTAACACTCATGGAGATAAATACGTATTCTCTCTCGCCCACTCCCCATCATTCCCACTCCCTGAAGATCTAAAAGAATCGAGACATTTTTGATAAAATCATTATCAATTGGTTGCCACATTTTTAGCCTATTTAATACAAAACGTCAGAGAACAGAGACAACAAAATGGAAGCTATAAAATGATGCATGAGGATCACTCAAAAAAGTCATTGCCTAAAAACAGTAGTTCTGTTTTACCCCCAAATGTCTGATAATGACAGTGGTAGGGAAATGAAGGACATTTTCTGTTTAAAGCCAATGAAGACACAAAATTTTCATTGCAGCAGCCCCTCCTTCCCTTTAAGGGGCTTGACAGGGTTCAGACATGTTGGAGAAGAAATCTCCATCTGGCTTGTCTGCTTACAGCGAATGTGTGAATGAGGAGATAGATGTTTAGTATTATTACCATTATTATTAGTAGTAGTTGTATTATTAGTAGTATTCTGTCCCTGGACTTGGAGTCCTGTTCCTTCACTGGAGAACTTCCCTACTTTGAGTATTTGGGGGTGCAGCGCCAGCTCCCACGAGAAAAGGCGCCAGACGACGACTTAAGCTCATCCATGCAGGCACTTCTGCCCTGGATGTCAAAGAAGAATCTAGTGATACGCTGCAGCAGCCATGATGACAGAAATGGGGATGTAGTCAGCCGAAACGTTGTCACAAAATCTGTGTGGAGATGAGGTCCAGTGCCCTGTGGCGATGGCAATGGTAGCTAAGCTATGATATCCAGAGTTGGGCAGAAAAAGCAACCATTATCTCACTGAACTAATTTTGGGGCTTGACTTTGGCGGTGCCTCTGCCTGCAAAGCTTCCCTGGGCTCCTACTTGGTTTTGAACCTGCTTCTCCAGCTATTTCTTGTGATACGGCGTTGTCCAAAGATCATTTTCTTCAATCAACCTAAACTGTTTCATTGCTCCCAACTAAGAAGCCTGGCTAGTATTGAGGTCATGACTGATAATATGATGGTTTTAAAACAAACATAGGACCTAAGTTTGAATTAGTGACCACATCTTTTGTGGTACCAAACAGTTGAGTTTTCTTTAGCCGTATGTGTTAATGCAAGTTTGGTGCACCAAGGGAAGCATATACTTTCATTAGAGGTAAGAAAAAGAGAAAGATATATGTTTGAGGAATTACAGTAAAAGAGTTTATGATCTTCTCCTGGGGTTCAGGAGAGTTGGGGAAGAGAAAAAAAAGAGGGAGAGAGAGAAAGAGAGAGAGAGAGAGAGAGAGAGAGAAGATCTGCAGGAAATTTATAGTAAAAAGAAATAATTAAGGGACTCTTCAGAGCGAGGATACTTAATTCTGAAATTTAACATGGGGTCACAACATAATCACACTTCTATCCAATTTCCCTCTCGCTGTCACACCATGCTATATAGAGCCAAGATATTGGGAAAACTCGGAGGCGCAGGAAGATGGCGGCGTAGGAGGACGCTGGGCTCACCGCGCGTCCTGCTGATCACTTAGATTCCACCTACACCTGCCTAAATAACCCAGAAAACCGCCAGAGGATTAGCAGAACAGAGTCACCGGACCCAAGTGCAGACGAGAGGCCCACGGAAGAGGGTAGGAAGGGCGGCGAGGCGGTGCGCGCTCCACGGACTGGCGGGAGGGAGCCGGGGCGGAGGGGCGGCTCGCCAGCCAAGCAGAGCCCTCGAGTCCGGCTTGCAAAAGCGGAGGGGCCTGACGGACTGTGTTCCGACAGCAAGCGCGACTTAGCGTCTGGGAGGTCATAAGTTAACAGCTCTGCTCGGAAAGCGGGAAGGCTGGAGGACAAAGGGAGGGTGAGCTGCGGAGCCCCCAGACGACAGAGCTCAGTTTGGCGGGGAACAAAGGCGCTCGCCAGCGCCATCTCCCCCGCCCATCCCCCAGCCAAAATCCCAAAGGGAACCGGTTCCGGCCAGGGAAATTGCTCGCTCCGCGCAAACACCCAACTCTGTGCTTCTGCGGAGCCAAACCTCCGGCAGCGGATCTGACTCCCTCCGGCTGCCACAGGGCCCCTCCTGAAGTGGATCACCTAAGGAGAAGCGAGCTAAGCCTGCCCCCCCTCCCGCCGTGCACCTTGCCTTCCCACCCCAGCTAATACGCCAGATCCCCAGCATCACAAGCCTGGCAGTGTGCAAGTAGCCCAGACGGGCCACGCCACCCCACAGTGAATCCCGCCCCTAGGAGAGGGGAAGAGAAGGCACACACCAGTCTGACTGTGGCCCCAGCGGTGGGCTGGGGGCAGACATCAGGACTGACTGCGGCCCCGCCCACCAACTCCAGTTATACACCACAGCACAGGGGAAGTGCCCTGCAGGCCCTCACCACACCAGGGACTATCCAAAATGACCAAGCGGAAGAATTCCCCTCAGAAGAATCTCCAGGAAATAACAACAGCTAATGAGCTGATCAAAAAGGATTTAAATAATATAACAGAAAGTGAATTTAGAATAATAGTCATAAAATTAATCGCTGGGCTGGAAAACAGTATACAGGACAGCAGAGAATCTCTTGCTACAGAGATCAAGGGACTAAGGAACAGTCACGAGGAGCTGAAAAACGCTTTAAAGGAAATGCAAAACAAAATGCAAACCACCACAGCTCGGATGGAAGAGGCAGAGGAGAGAATAGATGAACTAGAAGATAAAGTTATGGAAAAAGAGGAAGCTGAGAAAAAGAGAGATAAAAAAATCCAGGAGTATGAGGGGAAAATTAGAGAACTAAGTGATACACTAAAAAGAAATAATATACGCATAATTGGTATTCCAGAGGAGGAAGAGAGAGGGAAAGGTGCTGAAGGGGTACTTGAAGAAATAATAGCTGAGAACTTCCCTGAACTGGGGAAGGAAAAAGGCATTGAAATCCAAGAGGCACAGAGAACTCCCTTCAGACGTAACTTGAATCGATCTTCTGCACGACATATCATAGTGAAACTGGCAAAATACAAGGATAAAGAGAAAATTCTGAAAGCAGCAAGGGGTAAACGTGCCCTCACATATAAAGGGAGACCTATAAGACTCGTGACTGATCTCTCTTTTGAAACTTGGCAGGCCAGAAAGAATTGGCACGAGATTTTCAGGGTGCTAGACAGCAAAAATATGCAGCCGAGAATCCTTTATCCAGCAAGTCTGTCATTTAGAATAGAAGGAGAGATAAAGGTCTTCCCAAACAAACAAAAACTGAAGGAATTTGTCACCACTAAACCAGCCCTACAAGAGATCCTAAGGGGGACCCTGTGAGACAAAGTCCCAGAGACATCACTACAAGCATAAAACATACAGACATCACAATGACTCTAAACCCGTATCTTTCTATAATAACACTGAATGTAAACGGATTAAATGCGCCAACCAAAAGACATAGGGTATCAGAATGGATAAAAAAACAAGACCCATCTATTTGCTGTCTACAAGAGACTCATTTTAGACCTGAGGACACCTTTAGATTCAGAGTGAGGGGATGGAGAACTATTTATCATGCTACTGGAAGCCAAAAGAAAGCTGGAGTAGCCATACTTATATCAGACAAACTAGACTTTAAATTAAAGGCTGTAACAAGAGATGAAGAAGGACATTATATAATAGTTACAGGGTCTATCCATCAGGAAGAGCTAACAATTATAAATGTCTATGCGCCGAATACCGGAGCCCCCAAGTATATAAAACAATTACTCATAAACAGAAGCAACCTTATTGATAAGAATGTGGTAATTGCAGGGGACTTTAACACCCCACTTACAGAAATGGATAGATCATCTAGACACACGGTCAATAAAGAAACAAGGGCCCTGAATGAGACATTGGATCAGATGGACTTGACAGATATATTTAGAACTCTGCATCCCAAAGCAACAGAATATACTTTCTTCTCGAGTGCACATGGAACATTCTCCAAGATAGATCATATACTGGGTCACAAAACAGCCCTTCATAAGTTTACAAGAATTGAAATTATACCATGCATACTTTCAGACCACAATGCTATGAAGCTTGAAATCAACCACAGGAAAAAGTCTGGAAAACCTCCAAAAGCGTGGAGGTTAAAGAACACCCTACTAACGAATGAGTGGGTCAACCAGGCAATTAGAGAAGAAATCAAAAAATATATGGAAACAAACGAAAATGAAAATACAACAATCCAAACGCTTTGGGACGCAGCGAAGGCAGTCCTGAGAGGAAAATACATTGCAATCCAGGCCTATCTCAAGAAACAAGAAAAATCCCAAATACAAAATCTAACAGCACACCTAAAGGAAATAGAAGCAGAACAGCAAAGGCAGCCTAAACCCAGCAGAAGAAGAGAAATAATAAAGATCAGAGCAGAAATAAACAATATAGAATCTAAAAAAATTGTAGAGCAGATCAACGAAACCAAGAGTTGGTTTTTTGAAAAAATAAACAAAATTGACAAACCTCTAGCCAGGCTTCTCAAAAAGAAAAGGGAGATGACCCAAATAGATAAAATCATGAATGAAAATGGAATTATTACAACCAATCCCTCAGAGATACAAACAATTATCAGGGAATACTATGAAAAATTATATGCCAACAAATTGGACAACCTGGAAGAAATGGACACATTCCTGAACACCCACACTCTTCCAAAACTCAATCAGGAGGAAATAGAAAGCTTGATCAGACCCATAACCAGCGAAGAAATTGAATCGGTTATCAAAAATCTCCCAACAAATAAGAGTCCAGGACCAGATGGCTTCCCAGGGGAGTTCTACCAGACATTTAAAGCAGAGATAATACCTATCCTTCTCAAGCTATTCCAAGAAATAGAAAGGGAAGGAAAACTTCCAGACTCATTCTATGAAGCCAGTATTACTTTGATTCCTAAACCAGACAGAGACCCAGTAAAAAAAGAGAACTACAGGCCAATATCCCTGATGAATATGGATGCAAAAATTCTCAATAAGATACTAGCAAATCGAATTCAACAGCATATAAAAAGAATTATTCACCAAGATCAAGTGGGATTCATCCCTGGGATGCAGGGCTGGTTCAACATTCGCAAATCAATCAACGTGATACATCACATTAACAAAAAAAAAGAGAAGAACCATATGATCCTGTCAATCGATGCAGAAAAGGCCTTTGACAAAATCCAGCACCCTTTCTTAATAAAAACCCTTGAGAAAGTCGGGATAGAAGGAACATACTTAAAGATCATAAAAGCCATTTATGAAAAGCCCACAGCTAACATCATCCTCAACGGGGAAAAACTGAGAGCTTTTTCCCTGAGATCAGGAACACGACAGGGATGCCCACTCTCACCGCTGTTGTTTAACATAGTGCTGGAAGTTCTAGCATCAGCAATCAGACAACAAAAGGAAATCAAAGGCATCAAAATTGGCAAAGATGAAGTCAAGCTTTCGCTTTTTGCAGATGACATGATATTATACATGGAAAATCCGATAGACTCCACCAAAAGTCTGCTAGAACTGATACATGAATTCAGCAAAGTTGCAGGATACAAAATCAATGTGCAGAAATCAGTTGCATTCTTATACACTAACAATGAAGCAACAGAAAGACAAATAAAGAAAATGATCCCATTCACAATTGCACCAAGAAGCATAAAATACCTAGGAATAAATCTAACCAAAGATGTAAAGGATCTGTATGCTGAAAACTATAGAAAGCTTATGAAGGTAATTGAAGAAGACTTAAAGAAATGGAAAGACATTCCCTGCTCATGGATTGGAAAAATAAATATTGTCAAAATGTCAATACTACCCAAAGCTATCTACACATTCAATGCAATCCCAATCAAAATTGCACCAGCATTCTTCTCGAAATTAGAACAAGCAATCCTAAAATTCATATGGAACCACAAAAGGCCCCGAATAGCCAAAGGAATTTTGAAGAAGAAGACCAAAGCAGGAGGCCTCACAATCCCAGACTTTAGCCTCTACTACAAAGCTGTCATCATCAAGACAGCATGCTATTGGCACAAAAACAGACACACAGACCAATGGAATAGAATAGAAACCCCAGAACTAGACCCACAAACGTATGGCCAACTCATCTTTGACAAAGCAGGAAAGAACATCCAATGGAAAAAAGACAGCCTCTTTAACAAATGGTGCTGGGAGAACTGGACAGCAACATGCAGAAGGTTGAAACTAGACCACTTTCTCACACCATTTACAAAAATAAACTCAAAATGGATAAAGGACCTGAATGTGAGACAGGAAACCATCAAAACCTTAGAGGAGAAAGCAGGAAAAGATCTCTCTGACCTCAGCCGTAGCAATCTCTTACTCGACACATCCCCAAAGGCAAGGGAATTAAAAGCAAAAGTGAATTACTGGGACCTTATGAAGATAAAAAGCTTCTGCACAGCAAAGGAAACAACCAACAAAACTAAAAGGCAACCAACGGAATGGGAAAAGATATTTGCAAATGACATATCGGACAAAGGGCTAGTATCTAAAATCTATAAAGAGCTCACCAAACTCCACACCCGAAAAACAAATAACCCAGTGAAGAAATGGGCAGAAAACATGAATAGACACTTCTCTAAAGAAGACATCCAGATGGCCAACAGGCACATGAAAAGATGTTCAGCGTCGCTCCTTATCAGGGAAATACAAATCAAAACCACACTCAGGTATCACCTCACGCCAGTCAGAGTGGCCAAAATGAACAAATCAGGAGACGATAGATGCTGGAGAGGATGTGGAGAAACGGGAACCCTCTTGCACTGTTGGTGGGAATGCAAATTGGTGCAGCCGCTCTGGAAAGCAGTGTGGAGGTTCCTCAGAAAATTAAAAATAGACCTACCCTATGACCCAGCAATAGCACTGCTAGGAATTTATCCAAGGGATACAGGAGTACTGATGCATAGGGGCACTTGTACCCCAATGTTCATAGCAGCACTCTCAACAATAGCCAAATTATGGAAAGAGCCTAAATGTCCATCAACTGATGAATGGATAAAGAAATTGTGGTATATATACACAATGGAGTACTATGTGGCAATGAGAAAAAATGAAATATGGCCCTTTGTAGCAACGTGGATGGAACTGGAGAGTGTAATGCTAAGTGAAGTAAGCCATACAGAGAAAGACAGATACCATATGGTTTCACTCTTATGTGGATCCTGAGAAACTTAACAGGAACCCATGGGGGAGGGGAAGGAAAAAAAAAAAAGAAGAGGTTAGAGTGGGAGAGAGCCAAAGCATAAGAGACTCTTAAAAACTGAGAACAAACTGAGGGTTGATGGGGGGTGGGAGGGAGGGGAGGGTGGGTGATGGGTATTGAGGAGGGCACCTTTTGGGATGAGCACTGGGTGTTGTATGGAAACCAATTTGTCAATAAATTTCATAAAAAAAAAAAAAGATATTGGGAAAACTCTCTATGCCGATTGATGCTATGGAGGAAAGGTAGATTCATTATTAACAGAGATCAATAATTCACCATGGGAAAGAGATCAAAGTCAAGACTGACCAGGAAATATGTGAGATTTCTCAAAACTATTATTATGATTATTATTATTGCAGGAGTGGAGCCAGGTTCTCCACAATATTTGGAATGCAGGGCTTAGTGTTTGCCTTCAGATATGAAAGAAACATGGAAGCCCCATTTTGCAGGCATTCTAAAGAACACCAAGCAACTAAGATGGATGTCATCTCCGTAATACTCGCGACAAAGAAATTCCTTTACAACGTGTGTCTTCTAGGCCATTTTATCATAGTGCTGAGACTAAGATGACAGTAAAGACTTGAAAAAATGATTTTCTCATTACATACATTTCAAATTTACAGAAACCCGGTCCCAAAGAATCTTCCCAAACAGCTCCATAGAGGGTATGGAATGAGTTGAGAAGAGGAAGTATAATGCCCAGGTCAGTGTCTACCATGAACTCTCATAGACATTTTGGTTATTCCTAAAGGCCCAGTGAGATTGTGTCCTATCTTCTTCCTGAGCTAGGCATTGGAATCGAGAACAACAACAAAACAATGACCAAATACACATCTAGGGAACGGACGCTTATTCTACAAAATGAGGTGATTAAAGGTCTGTGTTGCCTGAATGGGATTCTCCCATCCATTTGGAAGGCTTTGCTTTCCCACACAACTGATGTATGAGGACGATCGGGATGCAAGTGGTCAGGAGTAGGGGAGGAAGCATCTAACTCACCTTGACAAATCAGGAAATGCATCATGCAGGAGTCACTTAGTCTGAGTCTTGGAGATTATTTGTTAATTCACCAAGAAGTGATGGGAGGGATACCATATTTTCTTTTATTCCACAATATCCATTGAGTGTTTTGGGCATGCTCTGTGCTGTGATATGGAGTTTAGAAAAGAAGAACATGCTTTCCCTCTAGATCTACCAATCTAATGGAAAAAAAAATAAACTTTACACAACTACTTTCATAAATACGATGAGTGCAATGGTAGAAAATTTTTAAAAATGGTAGAAAACCATTAAAATATGGTATAAAAGTCCAGGTTGCTGTTGGTTAACAAAATAAGGACATTAATTTACACTGGGACCATAGGGAAGATTGAAGAAGGGATCATATATATATATATATATATATATATATATATATATAAGATCAGATCTGGTTAAGTGAAGGGTGACTGGAAGGATGTTCCTTGGAGAGCAAAGACCAAATGGGGAGCCCTTGGGGATTAAATGTGTGGTCATCCAAGGAACTGAGGAAGTGTCAGTTGGACTGAGAAAGCCACAGTTGTCTGAGTTGCCTGAGGAAGGCACAGAGAGGCCTCAGAGGGAATTGACCCTACTGGCAACTTGATCTGGGACTTCTAACCTCTAATAGTACGGAGGAAAAAAAAATGTGTTGCTTAGGTCACCCAGTCTCTGGTGTTTCATTACAGTTGGTCTAGCAAACTAATGTAGGTTCCAAAGTGCTTTACCAACAGGTGAAACAAAATTTGCCTAAATATTTATTTTCAAAATTAAAGCTGGTGATACACACAATTCGATCTGATTTATATTAAAAAATGTGATGGTCACCGGGAAATGTTCTAGAAATAAGGAACCCCAGAAATGGAGATTTCGTCTGGATTAAGTTAAAATAGTCGGGTCTGAGTCAGTACGGTGGTATCAGAGAAGGAAAAGAGAGAATTGATTCACGAAGTATTCGGAAAGTGGAATTAAATAGACTTTATGACCCCTGAGATTTTTTCGTGAGCAATGACTTATCTTTTCCAAGTAGATTAAGGAAAATTAACTTAACTGGGGCAGAGGGGAGAAAACTGCAAAATGTCATATATGGATTGACTTTAGTTGAAGTATCAAGTGACCATCTAAAGGAGATGTCCAGTAAGGACTTGTAATCTCCAGTAAGAATTTGTCAATGGAGCTTGTAGTTTGAAATGAAGACAGTCTGCTATAAATACAGGACTGTGGTCACTCATGAATATTTAGAAGAATGTTTCAAGAGAAAAATTGTATATCATGTTCTCATTCTGCCAGAGGAAAAAAAATGTTTTCCAGAAATTGTGTCATTATCACTTTTAGAGTTTAGATAAAAAATCTTCTTTTTGGAATAGTTTGGTTGATAACCAAAATCCAAACCAAAATCAACAACTACGTTAAATGCTATGATGAACACACACACACACACACACACACACACACACACACACACATTAAACTAAATGAAGCTTTGCCCTAGGAGTAACAAAAACAAAACAAGACAACCACAATGACATAAATACAGTAAAGTCACAGAAATGACGAGAGAGAGAGAGAGAGAGAGAGAGAGAGAGAGAGATGTTTTCCAGGAAACATCAAAGGAGCAGTAGTCATGGCAGACAAATATGAACGGAGAAAATCTCAAAGATTAGGATGCAATTCACATGAATTTGAATGCGGATAGTATTTGGCTAGTCATAGAAAATAAAACACCTAGAGAGCAGGAGAGGATATCCCAGGAGGCCATCATGAAGATTTAATGCCAAGAAGAAATAGGAAATATGGTTTGGGAGAGACTGTGAACAATTTAAAGTTAGAAGAATTTTCCCAAGAGAAATTATACACAATAAGTAGCTGCAGAATGATTGAGACCACAGAGCCCCCTTCTTAGCTCAGGATGTGTGGACTTAGAAAGAACACAAATGTAGCCTTCTGTCTTATTTACTCTCTGCTAAACAGGAATTTTATTATGTATGATGTGAAAATAAATGGCAATGGTCCACAGGTAAATATGGTCATATTTTCTTGAAATAATACTGTACGGGCCAGTGATTGTGACTGTTGTCAAAACATTCGATTTAAACTGACATTGGCTAGGTGTGCCTGGGTGGCTCAGATTGTTAAGAGCCTGACTCTTGATTTCAGCTCAGGTAATGATCTTGAGGTTGTGAGATCGAGTCCCACGTCAGGCTGTGGGCTCACAGTGAGGCATCTGCTTGGAATTCTCTCTCTCTCCCCCTCTCTCTCTGCCTCTCTCTCTCTCACCCTCTCTCAAAATAAATACATATACATTAAAATGTTATTAAAAATAAAACTGACCTTTTCTAGAACATAATATTATGTAGTCAAACTCTATATAAGACATTTCCCAAAAGATGAGTACACTGAGAAGTTGCTATGTCTTACCGATACCTAAGGAGTCAACTCAGTTGGCATCTGTCCAACTGACTCCAGTGTCGGAATTGTGGGATTTAGAAGCATAAATTTCTCACAAGTGTCATGACAGCCGGTGCTGTATTGGGTACATGGTCCAGAAGAGAGTGGAACTTAGTAGTAATAGGGCAATATACCCTCGGGACAATGTGTCACAGGGCTATTCCAAGAGCTTGTAGGTTTACCTCTGAAAGAAACAATGTGTTTATTTCTTTAATAAATTTTAATCAGCAGGATAAACAAGCAAACAGTTCAGGCTTACTCTGCAGGAAATATTCTGCCGACAAAATCTTGGAAACTACGTCCAATGCTGTCTTAAAATAAATGTTAAGAACTGTTCCATTCAAAAGTGAAACAGTGCGTCTAAAGTGCTGGCAACAGGTGGCTGTAGGATCAGTGGTTTAAATTTATGTTGACACATCTCCCCTTCTTCACACCGGAAACAAATATAGTGCTATTGTGGTCCTTTCCCCCTTTAATATCTAGTAGGCATTAAAAGCCTGCAGAGTGGCTGCTAATCTTTGCATATATGTAAATAAGCTCATCAAAGATAGTAAAGCCATCTGTCATGTCCATGTGAGGCTCACAGGATAAAGAGAGAGTTGGAAATAGGCAAGACCTCTGACGAGGTCTATATACATTAAAGGTGTGGGTATAATGTATTATGTATATATATTTTGTACACGTTTATAATATATATTATATGTATACATACATATATATTATGTATATGTATATAATATACAATATAATTATATATATTATATTACATATATATGTATATTATATATACATATATATATAATTTGAACCCAGGGGAAGCTTGTAAGCAAGCTCAGGTGACCTATAACCTATAGCAGAGCCAATAAACGGACCCCAGCCTAGGTCAGCTAAACAACACCCCACTTGCAGGTTCATGATTAGGAAGCAAATATTCACCATCCAAAATCATTCAGATTCGTGATGGTTGTTACACAGCATCATTGCAGCCATAGCTAATTAATAGTTGAGTCAATGACTAAGGAAAAATTTGGTAAATCTGAAACGAGAACAGAATTCACGAAGATGTTCACAAAGCGTGAGACCATGCGATCGCTGAAACAAGAAAACAAAGAAAAGAAAATTAGAGCAACAGGGTTAAGTAAGGATTGATTAAAGTAATAAAACTAGGCTGAATGAAACTTGAAATCAGTGCGCTGAGCTGTTGTATGTGTCAATAGACTATAATTCTTGAAAACAAACAAACACATAAACCAACGGTTCAGCTGTGTGGTAAAAACACCCCCCGCAGAGTTGCCTGGTTCCCTAGGTTCATACTGATATTAATACCTACATCCCTGCTACTGCTCACAAATTGATTACTCACGTTTTTCCTAAAACTGACAAAATGGCTATGACATTTGTTAGGCAGAGCATGGGATGAAACTGAGTAGTCCATTTCAACTAGGCTGAATCCCGTGAAGGAGCAGGAGAAGGGCAAAACCATAAGAGCAGATGACTCTTCATTGAAGGATGCAAATCCCTTTCTCTTACACAAATGGCAACACTCTTCTATCACCTGAATCTGCTTTGCTACCTGGGCCACCCAGGATCTGGACACCTCTCTCAGGGTAAGATCATCACTCTTCTTGGTCCTACCAAAATTTTCAAAACTACGACACAGCCAGGCAAAGTGGATCTTGATCCCTTTGCCTGGACTGCAAGTTTTGCCTCAAAACTCTGGTACCTTTTAGTCAAGAAATATATTATTACCGGGGCACCTGGTGGCTCAGTTGGTTGAGCGTCCGACTTCGGCTCAGGTCATGATCTCATCGTCCGTGGGTTTGGACCCCGCGTCGGGCTCTGTGCTGACAGCTCAGAGCCTGGAGCCTGCTTTGGATGTTGTGTCTCCCTCTCTCTCTGCCCCTCCCCCGTTCATGCTCTGTCTCTCTCTGCCTCAAAAATAAATAAACATTAAAAAAAAAAGAATTAATGAAAAAAGAAATATATTATTGCCTCTAGTCTCAAGGATAAGATCCTTCCCATATTTTGTGTAGCTAGTATATTTGGAGATAACTCATTAATTTATTCATTCACACAGTGATATTTATTGAGGGCCTACCAACATGCACTGAACAAGTAAGTGAATGGTTAAAAAATAAATTAAAAAAAAAAAAGTAACTCCATGGGTCCTTCTCTCAAAGAAAGTATAAACCAGTGAATAAAGAAGAAATGTCCAAGGGTAAGTTTAATGTTAGAAAACAACAAGATAGAATTGCAAAGCAGGAGGCAGGAAACATCGTTGTACGATTCAGGGGTGAGGGAACTTGTCACAGAGGAAGCACATTTTTATTTGACCCTTGAAAAAAGAACTTGATATGATTTGGTTGCATGAAGAACAGAAAACCTTTTTATGCTGATACAGTGCCTGGTCCAAAACTGTGGAGACGGACGTATGTGCATGTCGAGGTAGTTGTGACAAAGCAAATTTGGTTGCAGTGTAGGTTCCTTCCGGATAAAAGTGACCAACAAAGTAAAAATTAAAAACACACACACACACACACACACATAAAATAAAAGCCAAGAATGAGGTCCTATTAGGTTCAGAGCACTGGTTGGTATCTACAGAATACATCAAAAGAGGCCAGAATCTTTAAACGTTCAAGGATTCATAAGGACCTAAAGCCATAAGAGCTTCCCCTGGCTTAGGTTTAAGGTAAAGAAGATGCCTCCCTCAAACACACAAGAATGATCACTGGAAAACGCTATAGTAACGGAAACAGAGCACCCCAGTCAGATGGTGGGGAGCTAAGTGGGTTCCAAACATGAAGAGGTAGATGTCCGAGCAGTCCATGAAGTAGAGCGCTATCAGGATTGGGGACCATGCAGTATGGAGAAACTAATCAATTCTTAGTAGGATTAATATTTATTGAGATCCTACCATGTGCCATCTGACCTCTGGGAACTAAGCAGTGGGTGAGGCAGGCAGGCAGGTAAGTGGGACTGTGGATTGGTGGAAAGAAGACTTATGTTAGAGTGACAGTCGTTCTTTCCCACCAAATCCAAATACAGTTTTCGAAGCTCATTTGCTCCTTGTCTTCTAAGCATGGGGGCAATTGCGGACCCCAAGAGGGCAAAGGCAATGCAGTGATCATTTTATTTCTTGGCCTTGCCCATTAGGGTTCTGAAGACCGGTTGTAGAATATCCAGTTAAGGAAGAGACATGAGTCCGCATCAATCACATATGCCTGCTTAGGCAGTGCAGTCCGGAAAGGTCCCAAATTAAAGAATAAAGTCAAGAGAAAACATGGTTTAAGCCAAATTAGCAAGATAAGCAGACTGCAGAAGAAGGAGCAGTCAGGATGATGAAGGAAGTTGAAGAAGTGGAGCACGGGATGGCATTGACGGGTGAAGCAGGGCAGTTCATGAGCCGTATCTAAGAATCGACAACATCTATGAGATATTCATTTTATGTGAAGTTCAACTTGGCCCTGTCACTGCACAGATAAGTCAGTAAAGCTATCATGCAGGTAGCAGACCTCCAGACACAAAGCAAGGGTTCCAAGACACATCTCTAGACCAAAAATGGAGAGCTGAGACGAAAAGAATACAGAGCCATTTGCCAAAGAGAGCAGAGAGAGTCTTGGACAACAAAGATCCTGGGTGTAGGCAAGAGATGAACATCGATTTAGTGCTGAGGAGAATTGGGGCTGAAAACTTGAAATACTTTGCATACTTTTAGTCCATCCAGACTTGGGAAAAGGCTGGTCTTCAACACCAAGGGCTGCAAGGGACTGTGTGACTTGGGAGGTTAATGTGGAAATTAATCACTGAAATGGATGGTTACGGGGTATAAGATTGGCCGTATGATGGATCCGAAGATGAATTCGAGAAGCAGGTATCAGACACATGGAGATGGGATAGGAAGGTTCTAAGTCCATCGAAGCAGGAGGTCAAGATTGTACCTCAGCCTGAGAGACTATGGCAATGGGAAGGAAGGATGGGTCTGACAACATTATAAAGGAAAACTCCCAAGGCATTAACCAGGGAAGAAGTATATCAAGAAAGGAGCGGGAAAAGACCAAACTAAGACTCTTTCTGGTAACCTCTGCTCCTTAACAAAAGTTATCACTTACTGTGTGCCAGGAACGGTGCTTTGTGCTTTTGGTTTACTTTGAAACCTGAGATGAAAATTAATGAAATAACTGAACCAATACTTTTACCTGAGCACGGAGCCATGGTGGTGGCCATCTTTTTCTCCCCTCCTCCCTTCATGTCTGCCTCTCTCCTTTGCTAGTTTACTTGGGAGAAATTCCTCAATAAGTCACTTCCTCACGAACTGTCAACACAGGGCCTCTTCTGGGTCACTTGACTTAAGAAAGTGCTGGAACCAGAGCACCTGGGTGACTCAGTCGGGTTGAGGGTCTGACTTCGGCTCAGGCTGTGATCTCTCAGTTCATGGGTTTGAGCCCTGCATCGGGCTCTGTGCTGACAGCTCGGAGCCTGGAGCCTGCTTCGGATTCTGTGTCTCCCTCTCTCTCTGCTCCTTCCCAGCTCGCACTCTGTCTCTCTGTCTCTCTCTTTCATAAATAAATAAATAAATAAATAGGAAAATGAAAGTGCTGGAACCAAACTTGAGTTCCGGGTCATTTCACTCCAAACCTCTACTCCTAACTCAGTAATGCAATGTGGTAAATGTGCGAGGGCAGATGAGCCTTCAACACTGCCTCACCTAACCCCATAACACCCCCTAAGTCCCTCCTGGCTGTCTACACTCATATCAATAACAAAAGTAAAAGTATCCAAAATGTTAATATTAAAGCACAGAACACCTCTGGCTGAGGGAAATTATTGATAAAAGTGTTAAGTCACGAGATGGACACATTTTTCTTCAAATTCACCAAATTTAGAGAGTCGAGAAGCTTAAATTGAAAAACACCATTGACAGGGGCGCCTGGGTGGCACAGTCAGTTAAGCGTCCGACTTCAGCCAGGTCACGATCTCGCGGTCCGTGAGTTCTAGCCCCACGTCGGGCTCTGGGCTGATGGCTCAGAGCCTGGAGCCTGCTTCTGATTCTGTGTCTCCCTCTCTCTCTGCCCCTCCCCCGTTCATGCTCTGTCTCTCTCTGTCCCCAAAATAATAAATAAACGTTGAAAAAAAAAATTAAAAAAAAAAAAAAGAAAAACACCATTGACAGATTAGGAAATCAGGTTAAACAAGAGTAGGTACTACCCTAACAGAGCCAAGGAGACCTTACTCTTTGTGCATGTTTTATCTTTAGATGTGAAAGAAAAGAAAAAGGAAGGAAGGAAGGAAGGAAGGAAGGAAGGAAGGAAGGGAAAGGAAGAAAGAAAGAGAGAGAAATGAAGAAAGAAATACTACTTCAAGGTAAAATACTCTATTTTATCTATTTTATTACTCTATAAGTTATTATTAATTTATTGTTAATACTCTATAAAACATTTATTTTATCACAGTACCTATTTGAAATTACAGCCATTTCTAAGACTTTAGAGTCTCTATTTTTTATGGATATTCTTCTGACTACGTGGTTTGATCCTTCTGCCCTATGGTGAGAAAACTTTGCTGCCTGGTGGTGGCAGAATGGATAAAAACCCAGGTAAGCTGGTGACTCTCCCCAGCCTTGGAAAAGAATGTCTCCCACAGAGTCTTCAGCAGTAGCTCATTTATATAGTAATTGACCAGGTTGTCTCATAGAGTCGATTACCATTTGTCAAGCATTAAAAACACTCCTTAAATTGTGCTACTGGATTCCTGCAGGGATACGATTAAACATTTAATCATTTAATTAATCTAAACTACACACAAACAAACAAAAACTATGCCCCAAACTTCTCCTCACAGCCAAGGTCACGTTCATGTCCCAGGAAGAAAATTGACAAGATCAAAACCCGGTGGACAGACACTTAAACCATGATTAACAGAGATCCTGCTTTCTCTGGAAAAAATGATGCACTTCCAGAAACTAAACCACACTCCGATATCTACTTTGCTACTTTGTGAGATGGCTCATTCACTGTTTACATGACCCTTGGGAGCACTCTTAAGGCCAAATAAAGCCATTAATTTTTCCTTGAGCTTAGTCAGAATATTAAAGATAAGTGACGGAGACAGCATAAAGGCATGGGGATAAAACATCGGAGATGAAGGCTCCAATACTATATCTCACTGAGGAATTCTCCGTGTGAAGGGCTCATTAAGTCGGGACACGAGGCTGTGCCTCACCATGGCAGGCAGGACAAGAAGAGGGGAACCCACGGCTGAGTCTTTGCTGAGGTGGGGGAGTGGGATCGCCTTCCTGCCGGGTGGCCATGCCCTCCGAAGGCTTCTGGGTGTTGACCACATAAGCACAGTGGCTTCTTCAGCATCACAAAGTAGAAATTCAGGGACGCAAAGAATTCTGATGAATGACAGGGTGTATGTATTATCAGGTCTAGGAACCGAATGCTGCCAAAATGGGTCTCTGTTTTTACTTTTTTTAAGTTTATTTATTTTGAGAAAGAGAGAACGAACAGGGTGGAGCAGAGAGAGAGGGAGAGAGAGAATCCCAAGCAGGCTCCACACTGTCAGCACAGAGCCCGATGGGGGGCTCGAACTCAAACCAGGAGATCATGACCTGACCAGAAACCACGAGTCAGATGCTTAACCAACTGAGCCACCCAGGCGCTCCAGGTCTCTGTTGTTAAACCTTCCACCTTTGCCTGCTGCTAAGGAAGGGAGGAGACACAGATAAGACAGCCAGGACGCACGTGTTTGTCCCTTGGTCTGTCCATGCACCCTTTGCGCTCAAAGCACGGGGATTTGTGGTTTCCTCCTATCGGGCCGTCCCCCACACTTTTCCCCTTCCGCCAAACATCTTTAAAGATCACTACCCTCCACATGTAGGACCTAAGTGCAAGTTATGTATCCTCTCAGTGGTGACGTTAGTCCTTCCTTCCCTCCAAACTTCCAAATGATACTTCTACCTTTTCTGTTCCGCTCCGAGCCTGGCTCGCACTTTGCACTAGCTCCGAGGTTCCCCAGCAAACATGAGATCAGCTACATCTATCTCAAGACAATTGATGTTACAGCGGTGCAGATTGGAGGCCGGGAAGCCGACAGCACCAGAGGCCATTAACTTTCTTTCCCAAAATCACCTTTCTCATTAGATTTGAAAAATGTGTTTGAGAACAGCAGCTTATGGCAGTCGACTAGATAAAACTTCAGAAAGATAGTACACACAAGGAAAGGTGAGACAAATTGCAATGATAAGGTATGTCAGCAGAGGGCTGATGTTGCAAGAATATAGTGTCTTTGTATCTGTAGCCATTCATTAAGCAAGGTTATGTCAGGGCTGTTGGCAGAGAGAAACGGAGACTCCAATATACCCAGAAGCCGCCGAAAGTAATTACTGGACTTCTGTATCCCTCCCTCGGACTACTCATTGGCACTGGTATATTCATTTGCAAAAATATACATGCCAAAAAAAATATTTTGAAAATAATTATTTTCAACACGGTAACAAACAATTGATAATCTGAACATTAACGACACAGTCCCTATTATGATATTGGTTCTGCCTCAGAAAAAAAAAAAAATGTGTCTGATTACTAACCCCGAATAATCACGAGATTCCAAAGGTGTCTTACTAGCTTAGGAAACAAGAGTTACGTTTCTATGGGAGTTTGGGGGGCAGGGGGGGGGTTGGGGAAGACACTTAAAATGAAAACAATTCTGTTTCCACTGTTAAGCTCTGATTGGTATATATCAGCACATATGATTCATCTGTAATGATGTCAGTATTCAATCCTTTCTTTCTTCTTATATTTTTAATCAATTTTTAATTTTTACCGGTGAAACAGTGGCAGGTTCCTGTTGAGAAGGGAAATGTCTGTATAACCCACCAAGCGTATTACGAATAAGGCCAATTCTTATCTAAGAGAATTTTAGTTATATTTTTTTAATTAAAAAATTATGTTTATTCATTTTTGAAAGACAGAAACAGAGAACAAGCAGGGGTGGGGCAGAGGGAGAGGGGGACACAGAATCCGAAGCAGGCTCCAGGCTCCGAGCTGTCAGCGCAGAGCCCGACGTGGGGCCGGAACTCACGGACCGCGAGATCATGACCTAGGCCGAAGTCGGACGCTCAACCGACTGAGCCACCCGGGCGCTCCTCTCATACCCACTCAGAAAGGTTGCTTCTGCGAGTGAATATTCTCACGTATCTGCTGGATCATTACATGTGTGAACACATAGGGCTCAATACCCTTCACAATCACAGCGTGCGAATACACAAAAGCCTCCATGTCCCTGCCAAGCTAATGATTCACTTCTCTGCTCTCTTTGAAAGATGTCACAACCTTCTAGAAAATGGAAACTGAAGCAAAGCTAAAGGGCTAGTCTTTCGTGGAGGGTGCAATCTCAGGCAAGGGTGAGGAGGGAAACCAAGTATAAGATTACGTATTATCAAGCCACTTAATGCAGAAACATAGCTGATTGCTCAGTTGCATGCTCTGTCTCCAGCGGGCCAAAAAGAAAGACCCTATCTGGGAACCATCTGTTAGTACAAGAAGGGGGGGGGGTGAATTTATCTACGGGGTTCCCTCACACGTCCCTTGTCTCACAGGGCAAGATTGGTATCGCAGGGCATTAATTCCATATGTTGTATTCTATTACCTGGACCTTTGGAAAGCTACTGGGGAGTCAGATGTCATGCCCTGAAGTGTGAGACTTCATCTGAATCCAAACCAATGGCAAGAGCCCAGGTCACTCCCTTCAGTTCAGCTCTCAGGTAGGGTCAGGGTGACAGCCTCACTTTGGCTCGCTCTGCGTCAGGACTGAAGGGAACCTTTGCTGCCCATGGCACTTACCCCGGTCGAAGACCCCTGGAGAATGAGCCAGAGGACTGTGACCACGGGCGGTGGCAGCTGTGGATGATCTAAGACCAAGACCCACGAAACAGGTAAGGCAAAGCAGAGGGGAAGTTACGCGTAACTTGTGCCTGATTCAAAAGCACAGTCCCTGCTCACTCAACTGTCTGCACTCAGCCAGTGATTTTCAAAACACCCGCTCCAGTGGTCAGTGGACCTCTTCTTCATTCTCACCCCGTCAAAAGTACTGAGTCTTTTCTACCGAAGAGATTGCCCCCTCATGTTTGAATCACTTGCTTGCCTTCCTGCAGACCAAATTCGCATTTTTCTGCTACCTGCTCTTTGTTTCTTTTCATTTGTTGTTGTTGTTGTTGTGGCTGTTCCTCAATCTCTCTGCTGGCTACGTCTTCTTTTCTGAGATTTCTAAATGTTTAAGTATCAAGACTCCATCCTTGGGCCCGTTCTGTTCTCTCCGTACACCTTTGTGCGTGTGTGTGCTATTATCTAAGTTGCAGTAAATTCTCTTGCTTTGCTGACAGTGCCCGCATTAATTTCTCCGGCTTCAGCCCACCTTTGAACTCATTTCTCATGGACTGAACTGTTCCCTCATCATTTCCTCTGGACTCCCTTCAGATCTTAACTCAAATAAATACCCAAATGAATAAGTTCACGGAAAAGGAATCTTGAAGGACTGGTAGGAAAGAGTCTCCACTTTTCATAGTCATCAGGAAGGTATAAATTAAATCACTGATTATATACAATGTCACAACCTCTGTAGTAATGAAAAAAGCAAAAAACAAAAGGCAAAAAGCTAGCAAGGATTCTGGCCTGGCATAGAAGGTGATTATGATGCGAGGAAACGAAGTCCAAGGTGGCCCTTTACTCTTAACACTTGGGAGATCAATCAGGTGATATGGTAAACTGGAAAATTCACCTGCCCTATGACACATCAGACTTCACTTCACCTGTCTAAAAAAATGGTCTAGTGAGAGGTTATCTCGAGTGACTACACGTACTCTGTGTCTACAACATGCCTGTGTTTCCTTTTAATTAGCTTCATTAAAGTATAATTGATAGACAAGAAAACCTATTTAATGTAAATGAGTTGATGACTTTGTATACATGCAAATACATGTGCAACCATCGCTATAATCAAGATAATAAACATATCCGTCCCCTCCAAAAGTTTCCTCCCTCCTCCCCCCTTTTTTTGTGCTAAAAACATGTAACGTGAGAGCTACCTTCCCATCAAATTAAGTGCACGCTCCAGTATGGTTCAAATAGGCACTCAGTCGTGCCGCAGATCTTCTGACCTGACTGCGTGGGTCCCTTAAGTGACAAGTAGGTTTCCTACAGAATCAGTCGCTGTAGTAAAACACAGAAACAAGCAGATTTTACATTAATGGCGGAACGGATTAATGTTGATATATTTACACCATTAAATACGGAACAACTTAGGGTAACTCTTAAGGCTGTAAGGGTAAGCGAAAATGACAAGTTGAAGAGTGTGCACATTAATGCCCTGAGGGAAGGTCTTACACATCTCCAGCCTACTAAAAATAGATTGGCCCGGAGAAAAATGCACTGTAGTTGACATAATGTGACTTTTGTAGGGAAGGAGAGAAATGGGTCCAGGTAGACGACTAACAGAACCCGAGCTGTCTGTGTTAACATTTTATTTCATTAAAAAGAAGCTTTGAAGGAAAACAAAAACAAACAAACAAACAAAAAACATTTGAAAATCTGTACAAGTAGACAGAAACCGACCTTTATCAATGGCTCACTATGTGCCAGTTTTCTGATTCAGAGCATACACTCCAGAGCCAGAAATCGGGGTTTGAATCCCGGCTCTGCCTTTCTCTAGATGTATTGCTTTGAATAAGTTAGGTGGCTTTCCGAAGAGTTGGTCTGTGTGTCTGTGAAGTAAGGATTGTGGTAATATCGACCTCTCAGCATTCTTGTGATCATTTAATTGCGTGATTTATTTATGAAGTGTTTTACACAGCGCCTGGTATGAATAGCTGTTCTAGAAACGTGAGTTATTCTCATCAGGCTAAGAACCCCGGGCAGTCTGTCTGCAAACTCCCCCCATGCTGGTTGATGGAGAAAACCAGACGGACAAAATTATAATGAGGATGCACCGCTTTTTATTTTTTTCTTTTCATCTTGAAAATACACCCACTGCTGACGAGGTCATCGGCAGGGGAATCACTGGTCTATTCTGGAGTAATTAGCACGAGGCCTTAGGCAGGGGTCAGGCTTGGTGAGTTGTCTCCCGTCAACTGACACATAGTATCTTGTTCATAAATCTAAGCAACTTAAAATAGGACTTCTGACCAGCCTTTCTTGCACTATCTGAGTACGAAACGGTAAAATATTATTTCAAAACTATTCACTAATGCAGTTGTATCATTGTGTTGTCTAAATGACACTGGAGCTGAATTATCAAACTGAAAAGAAAAACTTCAGTCAGCTGTCAACATCAGCCTAAGGATGGTATATTTACCAGATGACAGACATAGAAGCTAACAGCTCTGTAAATACGGAATATAAAATTTGCTGAATTTGAGTCTGTTTCCCAAATTTGCACTTAATTTTTTTTTCCCCCGGCATATTTGAATATACAGCAGAATTGAAGGTTAAGGAAGAGATAGGGAAGATTCTTGCAAGAATCATTTAAACTAAAAGACCGTTCTGTGCCTGGCCTAGTTACCAGCTTTCTGCTGAGGTGGCATTCTGGGGAGCGTTCCCCCTCGCCAGCACATGCTTTTGTATTTATTCCCCAGGTTTTTCTCATTTCAACTTTTACATGGTTTCCTTCTATAATTCCTCAGGGGCCACCTGGCCTCCTTTTTGGACTAAATGCTTGGGCTGCTACTGAAGGGGAACTGGTAGCCACCTGTGCTCAGAGACGCCCTCCCTCAGCCTTCATAAAATGGCTGCGGGGCCCACAGAGCAACCCCGCTTGCCCCCTCCACCCCAGGATGCAGGCTTCTTGCTCTCTCCACTTGCCTACCACAGTCTGACTGAGTGAGAAATGCTCTAACCTTTTCCCCATCTTTCTTTACGATAACACCAGAGAAGAAGGATAGCTTCAAAATTTCAGATTACTTCAAAAGCGTAGCAACAGACTTTCAGACACAACTCACTTTGATTTTAGAGTGAAATCCGTTGAGGTTGGTTTTTCCCATCGCTATTTGGATGTCTACATCAAAAAAGAAATAAACACAAATAGAAGCTTGTTGACTGGCATTTATACCTACACACCGAGGACTGGGTAATAACCTATGAAGATTTTCTTTTCACGGCATCTCTATGGAGGTGTAGTATTTTAACTTAAATTTTGCACCAACCAATTTGCCTTGGAGCATTTTAATTGTGGGTTATCACTGTAAGGCTTGTAAATAAAGTGAGGTCAGGAGCAAAGAGATTGAAATGTTTTCATCTCCAAAAACATGTAAAGAAAATACCCCATGTGGGTAATGGAATGTTTAGTGTCCACTTCAAGAAAATAAACAAACAAAACAGAAAAGCATAACTCTGAAAGGTCATCCCAGGATTGCAGAAAGTTACTCTGTGATTCTTCCATGAAGAGATATTGAAAAGGAAAAAGGCAGGAACACTGTAATCAGAAATCACAGTTGATGAATAGAAAAGTGAATTGTTCCATCCTAGAACGATTTGAAATTCTGTAGGATATTGGATTGGGTAGGAATTGGCATAAAATTATTTAAGGGCATATTCAGGCCGATTTTGATTAAATTCTGTTTTGAAGTCAAGCTTGTGAAAAGAGAGATTCTCTTTCAACCACTTTTAAAGCTTTCATTTTTAGGGTTGCAATTTCCTGTATTATCACTGATGACCATTACTACTTTTTGGTTGGAAATGGATTACTGAAAATACAAGAGTTAATTTAAAAGGTTTATTCAACACAGTGGACTGAAAACGCATACTTTTACTCTTACAAAGGTATATTAGTGTGTAATAACACAACAATGTAGAAGGAAACATAGCTAAAGATGTCATTGTTGTTGTATAAATCTAGCATTTACCCTCTTTATATGTAAAATTTATAGCGTCATCTAATTACTACGGTCGATCACTCCATGAATACTTATCGTACATCTTCTGTGTACTACATTCTGGGCACTGGGGATATAATAGTGGGGAAAAAAAACAAAAAACAGACAAAAGCCCTGTCCTCACCCAGAGCTCCTTGATAAAGAAGCACAGACAATAAGCAGGCGTGTGTGTGTCTGTGTGTGTGTTGTACACAGAAGTTTCATATGGTAATAATAATACTAAAGGATAAATGGACTGTCAGAGTTGGAAGTTACAGTGTTAGATAGGGTGCCCAAGAATGGCCTCATTGGGAAGATGACTTCTGAATAAAATCCGCAGAATATGAGGGTGCTAGCCATTTTAACACACGTGGTTTCTAGAAGTAAATCTTGGTGATTCTCACATTGGAGGATCAACAAAGAGGCCAGTGTGCGGAGGCCAGTGTGGATAACAGAAAAAGAGGTATAGGAGAAGGAAAGAGGCACCCGATCCTGCAGGCTTTGCATTTACAAGATTTTTCATTTTAGTTTGCTCTGGGTGAATTGGGAAGGCAGTAAAGACATTTGAGCAGAGGAACTACATTTTAGTTGAATCCCTCTGGCTGCTTTTCTGAAAGGAGATTTTGGGAGCAATACAGGAGCCAGGAGTCCCTGTGGGAGGCTGCTGAGGTATTGTAGCATTTTGGGGATAGATGATGGTGAGACGAGAGGGTGGAACATACTTGAGTTCTGTGTATTTAGTGGCCAGGATTTACTGACAAGTTGGAATAAGAGCCTGGGGACAATAAAATGGGGAAGAATTGACTGACATCAACATCTTCAAGAATGTGGGGGTATATAACTAAGGAGAGGGGAATACAGGAGGAACAGGCCTATGAACCTCAGGGACTCCCTAGCAGAAATGGATACGCCGATCTGGAGTTCTGGGGAAAGATCAGGGTAGGCTATATCAGTTGGGGATCATCAGCATGTAGATGGCATGCCCGTTAATGACATCAATGAAATAAGCAAGGGAGCGGAGATACATGGGAGAGAGGAGACTCTCCAGGACTGAGCACGGGGCAATGCCACACTGAAAGGACAGGCGATGAGGAGGAACAAGCACAACAGGAGAGAAGAAATAGGAAGAAAAACAGAAGTGATGCCCGGTGAGTATGGCGTCCTGAAAGACACATGAAGGAACTATTACAAGGAAGACAACTATGCCAAATGCCTTTGACAGCGCCTATAGAGTAAGGATCAAGAAATGATCATAGGACTTCATAGTCTTTGGTGAACCTGACAGGCTCACTCAGTTTCAGCACTGTGGGCAAAACTTTGTTAGAGAGCATTCCTAGAAGGATAGGATGCCAGGGGCGGAATATGGACAGCATTTTTGGGGAGTTCTGTTAGAAACACAAGGAGAGTAACAAGGAAGTACCTGGAGGAAAAGGGTGAGGGCACAGATAGAATTCTAAGGTGACTGAAATGATAGCATGAGTGTATGCCAACGAGAAAGATACCTTGGAGAGGCCATAAGAAGGTGGTGATCCAGGAGGGTGAGGAAAGACTGACCTGAGCAGTTCTTGGGGCTTTGGGGAGCAAGAGGCATCCAGCGATAAGGGGAGGGTGTTGGTCTAAGGTCATGTTCCATTACTCATTATAGGCACTTAGGAGAAGAGCTCATTTTCCACCTTAAATTCCTCCACACCCCAACCATCTAGGCACCCTCTGTTCCCTTACGCTGTTGTATTTCCCCATGTGTAATAGTTAATAAATTAAGCTGCAGTTAAAAACAGACCACTCAAGAGGTGCCTGGGTGGTTCAGTCAGTTAAGCATCCGACTCCTGATTTGGGCTCAGGTCATGGTCTCATGGTTCCTAAGTTCGCGCCCCGCCTAGGGCTTTGCACTGACAGCAGGGAGCCAGCTTAGGATTCTCTCTCTCTTTCTCTCTGCCTCTCTGCTGCTCTCTCTCTCAAGATAAATAAATAAACATGCAGAAAGAAACACAGACCAATCAATAAGTAACTGCTCAAGCATAATAAGAATATTTTTGCTTCCACACATTAGTCCAAAACGGGTGTTCCTCCTGATCCCCGGATGACTGTTTTTTTCCCCTCCCGTGAGGACTCAGAATTAGAGGCCCATTTCATTTGCAGTTCACCTTATAGTAAGAGGCTTTGTCATGGCTACACGCAGCACAGATGAGGTGAGAAGAGAGGAGAGAACCGCCTTGTGAGCCTTGAGAAGGAGTGGTCACACATAACGTCTGCTCACTTTGCATTAGTGAGAAATAATCACCAACAGGGACCACATCCCAGGTAAATGTGAAAGAAAATAATGCATTTTGGTGGAATCTTGCTTACCATGATTGACTTATTATGGATGGATATGATTTCCACTCTGCTACCATTAGTAAGCTCCGGGAAGGGGTTTCATCTACTCTTACATTTCTAATGCCTTGACGAAGGTCAGGCATGTACTAGCCACTTAACAAGTACTTCCTAAAAGAATCAGCTCGAAGAACATACACTTATTTGGCCTAAAAACAGTTTTCCCTGAGCCAGATAAAGAAGCTATCTCAGCATTCAGGATAAAGTATCCTTCTGCCAATTTTACTAGCTTTTGCTTAATAAGCTTCAACTTCATAATGTATTTTCCACTTTTTCCCACATGTGACAACAATGGACTTTAAAATATTTAATGTTTATTTATTTTTGAAAGGGCGAAAGAGACAGAGTATTAGCAGGGAAAGGGCAGAGAGAGAGGGAGACACAGAAAATGAAGTGGGCTCCAGGCTTCGAAGCGGTTAGCACAGAGACCGAAGCAGGATTTGAACTCACAAGCCATGAGATCATGACCCGAGCAGAAGTCAGATGCTTAACTGACTGAGCCACTCAGGAGCCCTGACAAAAATGGACTTTAAAAAATATATGTTTTGACTTTTGGGATGGTTGAATACAATGTAAAACAAAACAAAACAAAACAACCTCATTTGATGTAGTTCAACGTGCTTGAAGTATTTTTTGCCTTTTGATATTTTTTTACAATATAAATATTACTACGTTTATATATACCTTTTTGACTTATAATTGAGAGTAAAATTAAGTCAACACTTTCTATCCAGGAGAAACAAAGCAAGTTTTCATTATGATCTTTTAAATTTTTCAGCTTGGGTTAATTGACTTGACTGTTCCCTAGGACTGTTAGCACAGGAAGAATAAAACAAGAATGACAGTATTAAAATTCATGGTTACATTTTGGACCTACAAAAGTCATCAAACTTCGTTAACAATTTGGATGCTTTCAATTGAGTTAAGTAGAAATTATCGAAATTACAATATCGCATACTACAATATAAATCCTGGGGAATTTATGGAGGTTTGCTTCCAAATATGTCTATATGTAATAAATGGTGTTTTATTAAATTATAGGACTTCTAGATACACCATCATTTGCTTATTCAGATTTTCTGAAGTCTGGACCCTAAATGAATGAGAAATAATTATAACAATCTGCTCTGGGATGTTAATGTGGAGTGACACCCAGAAGCCCCAGCTGGTAGGCAACAGCAGTGGCAATAAACTTGAAGTCATGGGATTTAGGAAGCATATACCAGCTGTGTTCTAGAGCCACTCCGGCTGCCTCTCCACTTCTAAATATAATTCACAGCATTGACATTTGATTTAGAATGGTGTAGAAGTCCGGGAGGCTTCTCCAGTAAGTGCTCAGGCAAATGATACTCTGCTGTGCTGGTTTTGAAGTTCAGTTACTTTCTACCAAGTCTTTTGGTTAAAGATCTAGTCTAAGGCAGTCATCTCTAATGCCAAAAAGTGATTAGGGTTAAATTCTCTACAATTTCCTCGGGCAAAGAGGCCAATCTTGCGCTTGAATTTTGTCAGTGAAGTCTACTAGATTTCCAGGTTAACCTAGAGCTGACAAAAACTCTGTGTGTGTGTGTGTGTGTGTGTGTGTGTGTGTGTGTCTAACTAAGCAGTCAATCTTTGTGGATGTTCTGAGCAAGATGAGGCAAGAAAGGGTGGCCAAGATAAGTTTTCTTTTTTTTATTTTTAATTTTTTTTTAACTTTTATTTATTTTTGAGACAGAGAGAGACAGGGGAGGGGCAGAGAAAGAGGGAGACACAGAATCTGAAACAGGCTCCAGGCTCCGAGCGGTCAGCACAGAGCCCGACGCGGGGCTCGAACTCACAGACCGTGAGATCATGACCTGAGCTGAAGTCAGACGCTTAACCGACCAAGCCACCCAGGCGCCCCCAAGATAAGTTTTCTCTCAGAGTGAGCGCACATGCCCTGGGGAACCATTTTGCGTGGCCTGCTCCCCAAATTGTCTTAGCACATCTGAACTGTAAACTACCAACATTACTGAGGGCAGGAAACCTAATGGGACACCATTGCCAAACCTGCTTGTTGTCCTGGAATCTAACAAGACCTTCCAAGCTATCGGTTCTACCCTTCATCCTCACAGTCTTTGTTACAACCTATTTGATCAATACATATATTGAGTTGGGCCAAATCAGGAAATAGGTAAACATGAAAAAACAAAAACAAAAACACCCTTTTGGGCGGTAGATCTATGCCTACTGATTCTATTTAATGTCCTTCAATATCACTAAATCTTGATTAAGTTCTTATCATGCAACAATGCGTAGAGTACACAACTCATATTTTCTATGAAAAATATTCACAAAAAGTACGTGGAAGGTCTTATATATAAGGTGCTATAACGAAGACTTCATTGTGGAAAGAACTGAGGTTCAGAGAGGTTAGCTTGGTAGGGATTGTTTCACAGCTAATACACGACAGGATAGAAACTCTAGATGTAAAGCCAGGATATGAACTCAGGCTCCCTGACTCCAGTCTTCTCACCTCCCCATTGGATTTCTGCCATTTCAAGTGTCATATTTTCAATTCGTTGGTCACACCAGCCTCTTTAGCTGAAATGTTATCCCCCCCCCCATTTTTATCTATTGAATTATTCTTTATGTTTCAAAGCCCAACTAAAGTAAATATACTGATAACTGCTGTGGCAGAGACTGGCTACATTTTTACCAGTCTTTGAAAACCGTTTTACTAATTTTTCACCAACACGGGGAATATTTATGTTCTCCCTTCCTCAGTTCACCTTGTGCTCAGTCCTCACCAATGGAAAGTAGTTAGAGATGGTGGGAGTGGTTAATGCACATGATCCCAGAAATTCGCTTGCTAGGCCTTCCCCGCTGTCTTCTTCATTTCCTGGCTGGAAGCACAGATTCCAATGAAGGGCACCAACACCCTAGAAAATGATGGAACTAGCCTGTGTCCTCGATTCGTCATGTCCTGACGACATAGATTCCCCACTAGGTTTCCCATGAGTTGGTAATATATGTTTATTGTCTTAAGCCCCTCAGCCTTATTTGGTATAGCAGTTGGTGTTATAGACCGTGCCTAACACATCATGTGACCTGTGCTAATCATTTTCAGTTTACAACGTACTTTCACAGACAATACCATCATTTAATATCATAACAGTCAAATGACATGAACATTTTAGTGTCTGTCATAGGTGGAATTGTGTCCCCCAAATTCGTATACATCAATACATCAGATTGTGACTGCATAAGCTCTTTAGAGAGGTAATTCAGTTAAAACAAGGCCATTATGGAGGGCTTTAATCCAATATGACTGATGTCCTTCCAAGAAGAGGGATATGGACATAGACACACACGAAGGAAAGACCATATAAAGGCACAGGGAAGAGACGATCGCATCTCCCATACAAGGCAAGAAGTCTCAGGAAAAAGAGAGGAGAGAGAGAAAGAGAGAGAGAGAGAGAGAGAAACACAAAGCCTCTGCAAATGAGAAAATGGTAACATGTAGCAGAATCCGGGGCCAAAGACAGTTTTTGAGATGACCATGTAGACCCTTTCTATTGTTCCCAACATTTACCTAGGAGATTCTAGCTTGATGAACTCATCTGAATTCCTCTGATGTTTATTTGTGCCATCAATCTGGAATGTTTATGTCACAATAGCGATTTATTTTTGTCTTATTTCTTCACTACATCTTAAGCTCATAGTAGGGAAAGACTGTATCTCTAAGTCTTTATTCTCCTTATAAAGAATCTGGAGCAGTGCCTTAAAGTCAAGAAGGGTCAGTAAACATTCTTCTGAAAATACAGAGGTTACAAACTTATACTGAGGGAATCAAAAGCCAGGGTTAAAATTTCTTCATGTCACAGTAAAAGTACTTGGGTAACAGGGTGTGGCTACCTATAAAGATGCTTTAATTTAGTTTGTTGAAAAATGTCAAACAGACATCTCTTTGCATTTTTTTGATATGTGATTAGCCTAAGAAATCACCTTATTCTAGGTATGAGCCTAGCCACATATGTAAACAAACTTTACACTTAACCTTTCGCTTCTTTGTGTAGTCACAGAAAGCTCTGTTCAAATATTTATTTGACTGCTTACCTTGATTCATTCGTGCATCCTATTTGCCTGATGATATCCCCCAAAAAGGTCTGAGGCTTGATTCCTCAAATTATGATTGTCATGGTAACAACCAGCAGCCTTGCAACAGTACCCCTGGTAGATTCCTTTAAAAAACAGGAAAATAAGGATATAAAAGAACATTGTGCCCAAACAAATTAATAAAAAAATAATAGATTTGTAAAGCCTCGCATTCCCATTTGACACTTTTGAGATATTGTTAGTTTGCAAGACATAAACAAAATATTAAATAAAAATATATGCATGCCGAAATAAATTAGATTTCAAAAGCATCATTTTTAATAAAGGCTTTTAACTGCCTCGGTCTGGAAATAGTCTGCAATCTGGTTGATAAATATGCAGCAAATGACAAATTAATATGTGTTGGCCCTCATCAACATCGGAGACAAATGTTATTATAATGTTTTGGACTGCACTCAGTTTTGACTGTCTGGGGAGAGGCTGTACTGGGGGCAGAGAATCTACAATCCGAGGGATAAAGGTGCCCTCTATGTGAAAAGATTGTGTGCTGCACCCCATAATAAACAGTGCAAGTGACAGGATTTAGAGGGAAACTGATTGTATTAATTTGCCAAATCCATCAAAACTCTTAAATGTATATCTAAAAGGACTGAGAGGTCCCACAAAGACCTCTAGAACCTCAGCAGAACCAGTATTTCTTGTCCTAATAAATTATATATTTCTAGAAGTTATATATTCCACTTAATTTCTAGTGCTTTCAATTGACCATTGACGGGCCCCCGGGAGGCTCAGTCCGTTAAGGATCCGACATTGGCTCAGGCCATCATCTCGCGGTGGGTGAGTTCCAGTCCTACGTCGGGCTCTGTGCTGACAGCTCAGATTCTGTGTTTCCCTCTCTGTCTCTGCCCTTCCCCCACTCTTGCTCTGCCTCTCTCTCTCAAAAATAAATAAACAATAAAAAATATTAAATTGACCATTGATAAGCTTTTAAAAATGAAATAAAACCATATTACAAATCAGAAAATTTTAGATAGAACTACTTTAAACACTCTTGCTAGGTCATATAAATATTCAATAATAAGCTAAACATTTTCCTTATACTGAGAATATTTCCATAAAACAAACGTGTTAATGAATTTCCTAAGATCCACTCCGAGGTGAAAGAAAACCAGTTCGGTTATGACAGATTGTGTAACTTCTGAGTCTACAAACATAGACAAGTCCCAGTTGCTAATAACAGGTTTTTTATGAATTTTATTGTTTATATTTTTAATTATTTCTCTTGTATTTAAGTCATCAACAACTAATTACTAGGATTTTATGTAAAAGACACCATATCATATTAGTTAAAGACCGTGATGTTATAAATAATTGTATTTTAGTCCCAGATCTGCTCATTAGTTATTTTATTGGGCAAAAATAGAGCAATTAGTAGTGTTGACTATTAACCAACAGTCCTCTTCTGAAGATTTAATAAAATGTAAGTGTAAAACATTTATCTCAATAACAGACATGTAGTACGTGATTAATAAATATTGTATATTCTTATCACGGGGATTGCTATGATGCAATCTACTTTCTCTGAGTCTGGAGGACATCATGACAATACTTTTTTCCACTACCGTGCTCCGGATTGCCCTCCACCCCAGCATGTCAAAGCAATAGCGGTCAGCATATTGTGCCACAACTATTAAATTGTTTTTGACCCCTACCATATTCAATTCTGATTTCCTCCTAGTATAGGATCACTACTACATTTGGCTCCAGATCTACCTTCTCCTTTTCTGCTTAAAAATTGCTTTGGGAGTTTGGGAATTGAGTTTGTTCAGTCTTAGAGAAAGCCTAAAGCTAGTAATATTCTACAAGTGCACTGCCGTGTGTAAATACCATTACAACAAATATTAAAACACTCCCTATATAACAAAGATTTCCAAATTCTTGCCATTGGCACTTTCCATCTGATCGGGAGTCAATACAACTAACTTCCAGTACATGGAATACTTGGGGGAATTTTGAAAAGTATTTGGTCATTACATAAGAATATGACTTACAAGTCTTTTCAAAATTGAGCAGCCATCCATTTTTTCTTGAGCATTTACTTTGTGTTTTGGTGTAAAATGTACATCACGTAAAATGTAGCCTATGGGGCAGGAGAGAATTCTAGTGCCCATGATTATTTCAACTGGTATAGCTAAGCCATAGATTCAAGTTAAGACAGTTCAACTTGTCCATATACTGAGAAGGTTCATTAGTGCTGGTATATGTCCCAGTGCACACAGCATGAAAATATAAAAAAATGAGGAAACCTACTTGATGTGATACAGCAAAAATAAATAACAGTAATAATAATAAATAAAAATAGTAATTCAAGTGTTGGAGTTTTCTACCTTTTCTGCTGTGTGGTCATTGGCCAATCATTTAACTTATCAACCACTGCAGACCTTTGTGTATAAATTCAGAGATGTATTTTTCTCCAAGTTTTCTCTCACCTCTCTGATGCTAAGATTCTAATATTCATTGAGAAAGCATTGAGGAGCTCACACCACAGCTATGGTGGCCTCAGATCAGAGAGGATGGACAAGAAGTCCTAGAAGCTCTTGTATCAGGCACACGTTTGGACTAAACTGTAAGGTAGCTGGGTTCTACCCCAACATCCATCAATATCATCTATGCTCTTAAGCAAACCAAATGAACTTTCCCTCTCAATGTAAGAAGAGAGCTCATATTGCCTTCCGTTATTCCCATATTGTACAGTTGGAATTGACACATTACAAGCTTGATGTACAACAGACGTATATGAATGTCTTTGTAAACAAGATTCTAACTGTAGTGTTTGTATGCTTAGGGGAGCTAAAAAAAATAATGAAGGTTTAATGACATTTTATTTTTCTTCCCGGACTAATTTAGGTACCAGGGAGGATCTGAGTAGTTATAGAAAGTGAAAAGAATGAGGAAAACCAAGATGTTCAACCAATTAACTTGACTACTCTGTGAAGGGGGAAGGTTGGGAAATAAATAGGGAAATGATATAACATTTACCAAGCACCTTCTTTGCTATGCCATGTATCACGCCATAGTGGGTACTTTCCACATTGTATAAATGTGGCATCGGAGGTATGAAGGGATTTTGTTGTATGTCTCAAGTCAGACAACAGGTGTGCTGTGCAATAGGAATTAGATTCCATGCAAATAAGTCACTAAAAGTTTGTGTTCTTTCTACTATGAATTACTAGGCTAAACGTCTTCATCTTGGAATGCTCTGAACGTATTCCAGTAACTAAACTTCTTGATGCTGAACATTCTTTGTATCTCTTCAAATTCTCTTAAAGTCAATCACCACTGGGGCGCCTGGGTGGCACAGTCGGTTAAGAGTCCGACTTCAGCCAGGTCACGATCTCGCGGTCCGTGAGTTCAAGCCCCGCGTCAGGCTCTGGGCTGATGGCTCAGAGCCTGGAGCCTGTTTCCGACTCTGTGTCTCCCTCTCTCTCTGCCCCTCTCCCGTTCATACTCTGTCTCTCTCTGTCCCAAAAATAAATAAAAGTTGAAAAAAAAATAAAGTCAATCACCACCTACATATACACATACACACTCAAATTATTCTCATTATGGTGGTAGTATGTCAGATGAAGTCTTAATAATAATAATAATAATAAATGGATTTTTTATTGTCCTTTGGGGGACTTAACATTAAAAACATGTCATTCCTGTAGAATCTGTCTGGATAATATTTTAATCCAGGGAGGCACAGAGGAGGGTTTAAGCCGTAGGTAGAAATAGAAAAAGACACATAGGAAGAAATAACAAGTTTTTCTCATGCTACAAACCTAGATCTTGGTCCTTCCTATTTGAAAACACATATCTTGAGATCGATGTGCGTTTGATCACATTAATACATTGTATCTTTGAATTTCAAATTCGCCATCGTATATTAAACAACATTAAGGTATTTTCAACAAGTTAATGAATGTCATCGCTCTTTTACAAGATTGTTCTTGTTTAGTCTCATAGGTATGTGCAAATCTTATGTTGACCATGTCCCTTATTTCCAAAATGAAATAACCTTATAAATTGTAGGAGAAAATGACATTTAAAAAGCAAAACAACAGCAAAACTTTCTTAGAAGGTAACAATTACGGTTTTATTTGACCATGACATAGAATAAATGGAGAGTAAGGAGGCGAGAAAGGGATGCTTTTATCCTATACTCAGCTTCCATTCTAAATAAAAATGTCATTGTTTCAAATAAGAGAAAGCTTTTTAATTTTTTTTAATGTCACAGAGATCAAACTAAATAAAGGCCTTATGAATTTCACAAAAGATAAACTAAAGCTTCAAATGGAAAGCCAAATGGAACAAAACCACACATCATTAACCTTGGCAATACTAAGAAAAAAGTTATATTAAAATTCATAGGGCAAACTACAGGCAATATTGCATCCAACAAGGATAGACACTTTCTAAGTAATTAAGAAATCTACAAAGAATATCATTAAAAAGAAAAAAAGAAACCAAACTCCCTATTTGTGGCAAATAGGTGGGTGCCTATATTGTAGCCCTATACAGGTAGAACCATTTAACGATTATTTAATTTAAAGATCCTGAAATAAGTAGAGAATTGAGGAAAATTCAGTGTGAGAAAGGAATCTGTGCACAAAGCGAAAGCAAAAGTGAGAATGTTAGCTAAATAAAGTTAAAGAAAAATCGCTATCATACTTAAATATTTTTATAATATGAGGAATATGCAAAATATAAATGTTCTCGGAAAGCCAATTATATATTTTTTAGTAAACCCCATGTAGATGGATGGTTGACAGCTTTAGCAACTATTGACTAATTTATTCTTTTACCATGATTTGAAAATGAAACCGTATTACATAAAAAAAAAAAATCCCAGTATTTTTGTGGGTCTTCCATAGGCTGTATATTATTTTCCATTAACCTATTTGTACACAAAATAATAATTAGTTAGTGATTCACTTCATAGTGAAATGATAAAGTTTTCGGTTTGTTTCAAATTGAATTTGTAGTTTGACTTAACGAGAATTTTCACCTCTACGATATTTTGTCTTACCATCATTAATATAATATAGCTCCTGATGCTATAGGACCTTCTCTAAATTCCTCTGCTGAAGTTTTGTTGGTTTTTACTATATTGTCCTTGAACCTTTCTTATTAGGATTATTTCCAATTTCTTTATATTTTTCTTGTTGTTGCAAATCAGTGCGTTGTTCCTTTCATTGCCCATTTGGTTATAGTTGGAAAGAACAGGTGGTGTATATGATACTCTTAAACAAAAATATCTTTATTTCTCTTTTTGTTCTAAGAATTTGATAATAATACTGGATATGGGAAATTTAAAATTAGTGTCTATACCTTATAATTCTTACAACACTATACAACACATATATTTTCTTCTTTTCTCTTATTTTATACATTAAAATAGTTCTGGTAAAATAAGACTACCAATGGCAGTAGTGAATGGTTTTATTTTTCATATATCAAAATTTAATTGGAATGCCATCTAAAACTATTTACTGTTTGCTTCTGGTAGTAATATTATGTAATTATATCTGTTTTATTCCACTGCTCAGAGGATTATCATGAAGGAGTAATACATTTAATCATTATCTTCAATATAATCAACAAGTATTTGTGAAGCACTTACTTTATGTCAAGCATTGTTTTTTTTTTAATTTTTTAATGTTTATTTATTTTTGAGAGAGAGGGAGAGACAGAGCGTGAGCTGGGGAGGGGCAGAGAGAGAGGGAGACACAGAATCTGAAGGAGGCTCCAGGGTCTGAGCTGTCAGCACAGAGCCCGATGCAGGGCTCGAACTCACGAACTGTGAGATCAGGACCTGAGCCGAAGTCAAACGCTCAGCAGACTGAGCCATCCAGGTGCCCCATATGTTAAGCATTGTTAAAAAAACTTTTCTTGAATGTAACTATTATGGCGATAGACTAATGTTTCTCTTTTTGTCGTTACTGCAATGAGATGTATTGTGCTGTATTTTAAAAACAGTAATGAAGATAGTATTTGATATTTTTGACATGTATATTTCTTACTATGATTGAATAATAATTTGATCTTATTTTATTTTGTAAAGTTTTGTATTGTTAGTTCTTCTTCCCTTCGTTGGTTTGAATAGCTTCACACATTTTCCTATGTCTTGGGAAAATATGAAAGATAAAAATTGTGTAAAGGTCTTTGGCTTGACTATTCAATTCCTTATCAATGACCTTTGAAGAGCAGAATTTTCTGATTTGATGAAATACAATTTATTTTTACTCTCGTTACAGTTAGTTCCATGTGTGTGCTTTGTTTACTCTATGAAGACAATCTATTTTTTTCCATTTAGACACTCATATAGTTTTATCTTTTAACTTCATCTCAATCATCTACCTCAAAATAAATTTAGAGATGGAGTCAGTATGGATTATGCTTCCTTTCTTCTGATAATTATCCAAACGTTCCAACAATATTTGTTGAAAAAAATTTCCTTTCTTCATTGCACTTCGTTTTTATACTTGTCAAAAATCATTTGACCAGCACCAAAATAATAATAATAGGTAAATAATGTGAAGTAAATAAGGTAAAAAATGTGTTAATTTAAACTTGTTGGAGGAATTATTTCACGATATAAACATGTATCAAATATTATTGCACACTTTAAACATCTATACTGTACAATTTCCTTTTTCCATTATATGTCAATAAAGCTGGGACCAAACAACTTTGACCACAGTTCTATGGGGATATTTCTTAACTCTCCATTCTGGCCCATTGATTTGTCTGACTCTAGCAAAACTGCCTATAATTTTTGAGTACAAATTTAGGCTTCCATTTCATTTGTGTTGAACTTATAGATCAGTTTAGGGAGAACTGACATCTTGACAAGTTAAGTCTTTCCATCCATGAGTATGTTATGCCTACCCGTTAAATTAGGTTTTCCTGATTTTCTCTCAGGAATATTTTCTACTTTTTAGACTACAGATCGTACAAATCATTTGTTAAATTTATCCCACAGTGTTTAGTGGTTTAATTTCAGTGTAGTTCATTATCAGCATAATAGTAATACCATCACATTTCGTATGTGGAATTTGTATCCTGTTATAATGCTGAAGTAGCTTTTAGTTCTAGTAGGTATTTTTCTGTCCTATAGATTTCTTGACATTTTTCTATGTACACATTTATGTCACATGTTAATTAGGAAAACTGTACTTCTTGCTTTCAAATCATTGTCTTTTTTTTTTCTTTTTAGTACCTTATTACAATGAATATAAACAGCAGTACAATGTTTAATAAAAGGGGCAGGAGACGATGTCCTGGCCATGTCACCATCATAGGGACAATTGTCCAATGCTTCACTATGTTCAATGATACTAACTCTAGTTTTTTTTTTATTTTTTTTCATGTCTTTTAACAGTTTTGAGGATGTTTCCTACCACTTCTGCTATTCTTACTTTTCTGAGAATTTTTATCATGAACAGATATTGAATTTCTCAATACTTTCTCTGTATCTGTTCAAATGTGCATATATTATATGTTGATTACCTTTAATGGCTTTTCCTATCTGATTCAGCCTTTTAAAATGTAAACCCGTCACCCATGACTTCAAGCTATTACAAGGGGATATTGACTTATTATTAGTCATTCTAGTTGGGCAAAGAGTCACCCCAGTGTAGTTTAGAGGTACCTAGGGGGACTGTTTTGGAGAAGGGACGGGGGGCACCTGATGTGAACATGTAAGTCTTTGGGACAACAAGTTCCCTAATTCCAGTATCTCTAAGTCCTAAGAAGTAATTCTGGGATCTTACTTATCCCAATACATTGAAAGGCTGCAAGGTCATACCTGAAGGAAACTTTATAATTATTATATATATTTATCTTTGATTTGCAGAAGGGAATAGGTAGGGGGGTAGACAGATAAAAATTTCAGAAACACATACACTTGCAATTTCCCCCACATAATCTATCTAATTATACATACAGATATACAAATCAATTTTCGGGAATATAGTTTAACATAGTTACTTTTCGTTTGGGACTAAATATTTAACTTTTTACTTTGAGAAAATTGTGTGTGTGTGTATGTGTGTGTATCATTACATAATATCAATTTCCTCCACCATTGCAACCAAATTAAAGTAACTCTCTTTTCCAACAATGATAAATTGTAATCTTGCCACAAAATATTATATACACATTCATATATATGTAAGCACCTTTCCACCTGTGTGTGTGTGCATGCACGTATGCACACACACATTAGGATGTGTGAGGATGCATGTGTATATATGTGAGAAGGTGTGTTGTGTGCGAGGGTGTGTGTGTGTGTGCATGTGTGTGTATCTTCTAAATCACTGGTCTTTCTTCTCTAGTTTTCACTTTCCCTTCCGTGTGGCTTCCTAAACCTTTTCAAACGGGTTCCATCTTCCTGTCGACCACTAAGCCATTTTATTGTTTCTGAAGTTAAATTTATACCTCATTTTAGCCCTCCGACGAATTGCGGAAATTTTCTAAATCAAAGCTCTTTTCATAACAGGTACAAGGGAAATGAAAACAGAGTGCATGAACCTCCTTTGTAACTATTTATGGTGAAAGTCTATCTGAAAGGAAACTCTAAGAGCAACAAGAAAAGGGTGGGCGCATGCGTGAGGATAATGTGCTGGAACACAAAGACTAGGAGGTGACCCTTTCAGAAAATGCCACTTTTCCTTGTTACGTCGTCCTTGACCCAAAGGTAGGCAACACGGTCAGTGTCCACCCAGATCCTTTGTCCATACCGTTCTGGGCACCTTGGCCGGGCTTCCAGATCGCAGCACCTCCTTATTTTTGCCGGAGGGCTTTGTGATGCCTTTAACAAAAGACCAGTAGGAAAGGACATGTGTATTCTTCACCCCTCTTCCCTTCCAGTGGGATCCTTCTGGGATGCAGGTGTGCTCCATCAGCCACGAGTTCCCCAGTGGGATAAAGCTCCTGCTACCCTCAATCGCAAAGGGCTTGATAAAAAATAAATAAATACAATAACTTCTCACCCCACCCCCACCACTGCCTCACCTCCCACCCCCACTCCTGTTTGTGTCTTGGAATTACCTTCAAAATAAATTCCTTGCGCTGAAATTTCTGTCTCAGGTTGTGCTGTAGGGGTAATCAATCTAGGAAAGTCAGTGCCAGAAACAGCCCGGGGAAGTGGGAGCCTCAGAGTGAGATTTAAGAGTTTGAACACCCACTGACCGGCGATGGCAACGAGGCCCCCTCTCCAAGGGTGGAGAGGAGGGTGTGATCTCACCAGTCTGCTGAACAAGGGCAGCCACTAAAAAGTCAGCGGTGGTCAATCGGGGGGGCGGGGAGGGGGGGTCGGCCAGGCCGTGTGGTAGGTCTGGCGTGGAAGACTGTGGAGGCAATCCCATTTCCAAGGGCTGTGGGGTCCTTTGGCCGCGGTTAAGCGCAATCGCGCAAGGAATTCGATTACAGGCTCCATCTACTGACCTAGCACCTCGGAGCCCAAGGTGAAAGCCCGAAGGTTCCCTGGCAATATCGAAAGAGACCTTCCCACGCCCTGTAGCCAGAGGGGAGGTCACGCTGAAGAAACAGCTCCAGGCTTGAATGTGAAAGTAAAGTGACAGCAGAGGGGTTGAATTCCCCGGGGTGAGCCTCCCACCCTGGGAGGGAGGGAATAAAACCCGGATGCTGAGCGCAGGTATCTGGGCGCATGTGCTGGAAGTCCTCGAGCCCCCAGATTCCCATGGCCTCTGATGGAGAGGCGGCCCACTGCTCCCCGTGGGGTTAGAGCCACTTCCCTTGTAAAGAGATCTTGTTAAAGTTCTGGTGTGAGAAGCTGCGCCAGGAGATAGTGGTCCCCCCCACCCGGCACCTGCCTCACCTTCCCTCATTGCCTCTAGACCAGTAACTAGGGCGAGCGCTGAGTCGGCCCAAGAGGGAAACATTATCACAGCTTCAGGGGGAAAGGGGTTGTTTAGCACCTGGAGTGGGAACACCTGCCTGGGATGGATTTTGAGGGGCCAGGATGGCCAAGGAGCCAAGGTGAAGCTGAGGAGAGAAAGCGCATCTGTGTGCGGGCTCCCTCTCTCACCTTATCTTTAACATGCTGACCGTAACATACTGCAGGGACTACTCCTTGCAGCTTGAGAAAGGGGAGGTGATCAAACCATCCGGGAAGAGGATCGCAGGAGGGATTTGATGGGTCTCCGATGTGGCGTCTCGGTCTTCTGGGGCTGCTGTGACAGAAATACCACGGACTGGGCATTTCATAAACAGAAAAGTTCTTTTGCACAGTTCCGAAGGTGGACGGTCTGAGATCAGGGTGCTAGCAAGATCAAATTCTGCTGAGAGCTCTCTTCCAGGCTACAGATGGCCGACGTACTACATCCGTGCCCGCTGAGGGCAGAGAGAGGAAGCCAGAGCCCTCTACACTTGGAAAATCATGAACCCCCTCCAGGAGGACTCCCACCCTCATGATCTCATGGAAACCTCAACCACTCCCAAACGCCCTTCCTCCTAAGACCATCACATTGCCAGTGAGATTTTCTGCCTATGAATTTGCAGGCAACACAGACACCCAGGCTCTAGCAGGGAGGCATTCTGGAACAGTCATGAGGGAAGATATGGAACCGCGAGATGAGCGTATTCCCCGGAAGTGCCCTTAGCACACTTCCTTTACTAAAGCAGGGAGGAATGTGTAGCGAGGAAGGCACTGGCAGCATCCAGAAGCACAGTGGTGTCTCTCTTCTGGGCCAGGCAAGATGGTAAGGGGATGTCACTGGGGAACTGGCCTCCCCAAGGATGCACGTAATGCTGGCCCGGGGGAGCTGTACTCAATCACCAAAGACAAGGTGGGCGCGACTATCGAAAGAGCAGCAACGCCACAGTGGCAACCGGGGACCCCTGGCCCAACCTGATCTGTGGTGATGGCTAACGGATCATGGGGAGTGAGGAGCAAGGACAACAGACAAGTAGGATATTACTTGATCTAGGTCCCCAAAATAATAAAGCGTAGGTAGGCTGAAGGCTGATACCACTCACCACCATGGAAAAAAACAAAATTCAGACTCTCCCACCAGGGCCTGAGATAATTCTCAGAGTCAGAGTCTATCAACCGAAGGAGGGGAGCAGCCACCTGTGCACAGTGGGGATCCACCGTTGCCTTTGCTGCTGTTGACAGGGAGCTATCTAGACTGTTGGACACAGGTCTGAGGTGCCCCTGACAATTCCATCACGGCCCTGGTTCGAGCGGGGCAATGGAAGGAATCGGGGAATAACAGAGTCGTACCCACCTTCCTATCAGCTTGTCCACGGAGTCTCCCGAGCCCGTCAGGTGAGATGTAGTCATGAGCCCTCGCTGCTGGTTAAAATGGACGTAATTAGCATCTGGGATAAATCCTCATCCAGACTGGGTTTTCTGGCCGTGAAATGAGAGTCGTAATGATAGGAAACGCCAAACAGAAGTCCCTGAAATGAGAGCTTCAATCACTGGCCAAGACAGTCAATCTGAATCAACACCAAATCCTCAATGCAGTGGACTTAGAGTCCTTCAAAGAGTTGCAGGGCTTGGGTGATACCCATGACATCCCTGTTTAACTCACCGGTCTGGCCCCTGATGACAGCAGACTAACTCCAAGGGACCTAGGCCAGTCGAAGTGCTGGATGCAGATGGGGTTCCAGAGTGGACGGTAGAGGAGACAGGTGATGAATATCAACTCCTGTAGTAGAGATCGCCACGTGTGTCCCTAAACTTGGCGTCGTAAGTTTGTGTTTGTTTTTGTGTTTGTTTTTAAATGGGACGGACCAACGCTTGAAGGAACAGAGGACAGGGTGGAAGGAACATCACGTGGGGAGTAGAACAAGCAGGGGGCTGAAGGGTGAGGAGGAACGGTAAAGTACGGATGTGTGTCACTCGGTTTTACACTCATTTCTCAATTCCCTATGAGGATGAAAGGCTCCTGTGACCTGCACTGGTAAAACGTTTGTTTAAAACAAACCCACTTGGGGCTTCCTTTCCTGTCTCACTTTCCAACCTAACTACTAGTGTTTCCTGGGATCACCTCGAAAACCAACGACCACCTTTTGGGTCCTTGTCTCAATGCCTGCTGCTGGGGGGACCTAAACTAAAACATCAAGGGTCAGGGAAGAATCAGAAACTGCAGGGGGAGATGTATGAGCTGGTGATGCAATTATTACCCTCTATTACAGTTGCCTGTTTCCCAGCTTGAATGCCTAGTTATATCAAACGCTTAGCATAACAATTAACATTTAACAGGATTTCTATCATAAGGAATAAATGATCAAAAAACTCTAGAATTCATGGAAAAGCTGTAAAACTCCAGCAAATTATACAGGAGGACTGGAGAAGCGAGTCAGAGAAGGTAGGAAGATGGCCTCTTCAAGCATATAGAAATAATTAATAGAGCTGCTGATAAATCTATGTGACTCCATGTCCTGTGAATTTTTGTGTATATTATGGCCACGTATCCACTTTTCATTTATCGCGTGCTTGGATTCCCTAGCCAGGCTACTGAATTATTCAAATGCATTTAATCCTCTTTCTTGTATCACCTAAAAACATTTTTTAAAGGCAATGTTTAGGGGCGCCTGGATGGCTCAGTCAGGTGAGCATCCCGCTTCAGCTCCGGTCATGATCCCACGGTTCGTGAGTTCGAACCCTGCGTTGGGCTCTGTGCTCACAGCTCACAGCCTGGAGCCCATTTTGGGTTTTGTGTTTCTCTCCCTCCTTGCCCCTCCCCCACTCACGCTCTGTCTCTCTCCTTCAAAAGCAAATAAACATTTTTTTTAAAGGCAGTGTTTAACGATAAAGAATAAAAACTTTATCAAGTTATTATGTTTGTCAGATAATTCTAGGAAATGTTTTCATCACTTTGGATACTTGGAGGCCAGCTCCCATCCCAGCCCAGTGACATTCTTGTTCTGTACCCTTATTGCGGTCATCGTGTGGGTCAGCCTCACCTTCCAAAGGTCACCAGAATGGTTTTCCCCAATGCACTGGCCACTGTGTTCTAGCTCACCGCGAAGTTCAAATGTTCTCCTTCCCTTTAAGGACACTAAACGTTTCTGGTAAGTTCCAAAGGTCTTACTTACTTCACTAAATCATAGCTCCCAATTTCTTTTTTTTAAACTTCTTTGATGTTTGTTTAATTTTGAGAGAGAGAGAGAGAGCATGAGCAGGGGAGGGGCAGAGAGAGAGAGGGAGACACAGAACCCGAAGCAGGCTCTGGGCTCTGAGCTGTCAGCAGAGAGCCTGACGCGGGGCTTGAACCCAAGGACCATGAGATCATAACCTGAGCTGAAGTTAGATGCTCAACCAACTGAACTACCCAGGTGCCCTTTACAGCTCCCATTTTCAAAGGGCAGATTTATTTAAACAACAGCAACAACAATAGTAGAGCCTTGATTTACATCAGAATTGATGTGGTGAGGAGATACCTATGTCTTGGCCTACAATAGCTGTGGGGAAAGTCAGCCAAGCTAATGTGCAGAAATGAACTCGCTCTCCTATTTACATCGTGAAACAGTATCCCTCTCTCTCTCTCTCTCTGTTTTTTTTTAAGAGGAAGCGTCTTCGTTCTCATCCCAGACAATCTTAAAGCCATTACCCTTCACATCTCATATGTTAGCCCCGTGCTTTGGCACAAGGCCACAGAGAGGGAAAAAGGAATACATTCTGTGATGAGTGTCCTGATAGGGATGTTTCCATCCTGGGTAACCACAGAGAACCGAGCCCCGTAGAAAACATCTTTTGCTGCCGTTGTTTCAATTGAATAAGCACAATTTTAAACATGAGGCCATTAACAAAACTAGTTGGTTCTGGGAAACAGAGTATTAGAAATATGATGAGCATATTGGAGTAAGTTCAAAACTGAACATCAGGAGTAATTAAGGGAATGGAGAGATTGATTTATGAGAAAAGATTAAAAGAGCTCAATCTGTTTAGCTTGGCTAACAGACAACTAAGTAGGGGATATGGTAATTGTTTACAAGTACTTACAGGATGTAAATATCAAGGCTGGAGCAGAGATGTTCAGGCTGAGATCAGAACGCCTGAATCACTCCAAGTTAATAAAGAGAAAATTCAGTTGACTGCTGTCCAGAATTTGGTGATAGTTTGGTCCTTTCAGCAAGAATCGTCTCTGGGACAAAATGGAAAAAACAAACTCTTCGGGATATTTAAATGTGAGATAGCCTTTGAGTCTATGGTTGCCACTCATTCACCATCAGCGATATTTGGGAAGCACTGAAGATTCATCATTGTGTGTATGGAGATGGCTTTCTATGCTGTTCAAATGAACCATGGTATTTGGATAGGTGCTTCCTAAAGATCAGATTCTGACAAATACAGATGAACACAATATACGCAGAGAGGCGTGATTATCATTTATTTTTAAAAAGCAAAGTAGTCTCCATTTTGTTTTAAGAAAACTTGCTTTAACCTAAATAAATCATGATTTAAAAATTCATATGTCTAAATTAAAATGCAATAGTGCATTACCATGTTTAGTCCTATAAACATGTAATTCATGTTGTTAGTGTTATTTTTAAAAACTTTTTAATTAAAAAATTTGAATATTTATTTTTGAGAGAGAGACAGAGAGACAGAGCACAAGCAGGGGAGGGGCAGAGAAAGAGAGGGAGTCACAGAATCTGAAACAGGTTCCGGGCTCGGAGCTATCAGCACAGAGCCTGAAGCAGGACTCGAACCACGAGATCATGACCTTGGCCAAAGTCGGACACTCAACTGACTGAGCCACCCAGGTGCCCCCATATTGTTAGTGTTATTAACGTACAAACACATTTTTTAAAATCAGTGGAAATAAGAAATTCACAGCAATGCATCATATACACTGAAAGTTTACTGTATAAAAAAAGTATTAATAAGGGGGAACCTGGGTGGCTCTGTTGGTTAAGCATCAGACTCTTGATTCTGGCTCAGGTCATGATCCCGGGGTCATGGGATCAAGGTCCGTGCATCAGGCTCTGTGCTGAGCATGGGGTCTGCTTAAGAACCTCTCTCTCCTTGTGTCTTGTTTCCTCCACTCCCCGCTAAAAAAATAAAAGTATTAACAAGACCGTGATGCTATTGAAATAGCTCACAAAAAAATATGTTGTATATGTTTGAATATAAAAATAATCATAATCGTCATTCTGAATCAAATGAATTTAATAAATAGTAATCCTATAACATTGCTAGAGATCATCTGTCTATATCACGGATACAGTTAGCATCTGTCTGCTATCTATTTATCTTCCATCTTTCTGTCTCTTGTAAGAAAAATGTAGTTTTACTTACTTCTGCATATTTCTTTATAAAGCAAGCACAGTAGCTCACCTGTTTTTCTTTCTCATGGTCCCCCCTCTGTTAGCTTTTAGAGGAAATAAATGAATTGGAATCTGTCTTCTCTATCCTTCATAGTTTCGCTCTTATTTAAGAAACATTGGAATGGAACACGTGTCCGAGGTGAGGAGAAGCTGAAGTGAAACAACAATTCTACTTTTTGGTATAGATTGGCTTTGTAAATGGATAATTTAAAAATATCTAGGGGCACCTGGGTAGTTCAGTCGGTTAAGCACCCAACTCTTGTTTTCGGCTCTGGCCATAATCTCCGTTTGTTAGTTCGAGCCTCACGTTGGGCTCTGTGCTGACAGTGTAGGGTCTGCTTGACATTCTCTCTCTCTGCCCCTCCCTCACTTGTGCTCACTCAAAATTATACTTTAAAATAATAATAATAATAATAATAATAGAAAATAAATCTAAATGTGCCACTTATTTGCAATATGTTCTTTAATAATTTACCCTTTATGTGGAAGCTTTAATTTGAACTAAATAAAACTAAGATTTCTTGTGCCTCTGAATCTGTACTCATGCTGCTTATCTAGTAGTTGCTCAGGGAAATTGAGGCATTAAGACACACACACACACACACACACACACACACGCACTACAGTTTGAAATCTGACTACCTTTGAGATTATTTTCTCCCTAACTGAAAATGTATTACTTTTCAAAATAGACATGGAGAATGGGAGTATATTTGTCCTTATGATTTGTTAGAGAATTTAAAGTTGATGAAGTGCTTTGTGTAATGCACAAAAGCATTCCTTTAGGAAAACTGTGCATCGATAAAAAGAATCATTACAATTTTACATAAAATAAATTATAATTTGGGCTCTGAGTTGTTACATTATCATAGAAAATATATTACTGATCTTTCGAGTGCTCATGATGGTTATAGGAAACATGAGTGTACTTAGGAATTATAAAATTATATGTATTGTTTTCCTGTAGATGAATGTGTAAATTAAACACTTAAAATACAAAAAAATATATATATAGTGCCAAAATGAAAACTTATGAATGCATTTGACATATGCCAATATTATATTCAAATAGGAAAGGACAAGAACTAGTAGAATTTGTAAATGTAAATGAAGACCTGTAGAAAATAATTTTTCTCATAAACTATAGACATTTCACTAATTTGGATACATTGAAATGGGTATTTAACATATTCATAATATTACCAGGCCATCTGATCTCACATCTTACATTTCCCTGGGCACGTTTTCCAACTGTATTAGACAAAAAATCATCTCTCTACAATTAAGGGTGTATTTTTGAAGTATCACCATGACTCCATTCAAGCTAATCCTGCCATAATGTCCAATCAAAACTTGATTTATGCTAGATTATGTGTACAGCATCATGCTTTCTCAATAGTTCTGGAATCCTTCTGGGTTAATTCGTCTTCATGGGTGGAAAACAAGGAATGTCATTTTTACTCCAAGGGATGAAGGTTGTAACTAAATCCGAGCAAAATTGTTGTTGAGCTAAAATTAGATTACTGCCTAATTTCTACCAATTTCTCCAAAGAATCTAAGAAAGAAATAAGAAAGAAAGAAAGAAAGAAAGAAAGAAAGAAAGAAAGAAAGAGAATATTTATTCCCAGAACAGTTAATCCCCGAGTCTTGGACAAAATCTATAATTTTTACATCCAAGGCAAATATTCTAGGCCTGAAGACTGATTTAGACCATGCTGGATCATACAGAAAGAGGCAGGATTCTTCCTAGAAATAACTCTGGGCTGCCTGGACCTTGAGCCAACAAGAACTGGGGCTTTCACCTTCTCCCAGCATGAGGACCAGCACCAATCCTCTGCCGAGGAGCCGGTCCTGTGAGCTCCATGTTCCCCAGGTTCTGGAAGCCTGCATTCTGAGGTAATGTACGTGCACAGCTGCTGTGCAAACCCCAACTGCCAAGGGACCAAGTGGTCCTCTCCAGTTATTCCTGGGGGGCTGCTCCCATGCTTGCCATGTAATTACTGAGGGCAACAGGGGGCCACATACACCCACCGGCATGTTACGTTCTGGGTCCGCGTCTCTACGGAGGAAATGAGAGGTGGGGTGGGGGGATTTCTGTCTTCTCTTCTCTTGCTGACCTTTGTCTTGGAAGTTCTTCTAACGACACTGTTCTCTTAACCCATATCGTGTAGCACTGTAGAATTAGCTCCGATTTCTTTTGTCGATAACCACAAGAAGGCCACCTCGTAATGACAAAAATGAAGCTCTCATCAGGTATATGTGTCAGGAGCGTCATCGGGAAACCAGAGCTATTCTGAAAGAATATTCCACAAACTGGAAACTGAATCGGAGGCCCAGAAGAGCGATGAATGTATCAGTGGATATCCAGTTGCTATCTCACGATTTGACTACAAAAATACATACCTCCTTTACGCTCTCTTTCAGGTTAGAGCAACATCTATTATTTCTTCAAGAGGAAAACAGTTCCTAGAGTGCGGTCTGCGGACACAGTTTCCTCTACCTGTGAGGCCACAACGGAGTCATAGAGCCAAATCTTCAAACACAAGGGTATGGGGAACATATACATGATTTCTTACCCTCTATTGTGGAAGGGAGTAAGTGACGAGGGATGTAGACAGTCATCACTGCTTGCCTCTTGTACGGTATTGACATTTGAACTGGGTTTCTGGGGGGCATAGAGATAAAGTCAGATGTTCGTTCTGCCGTGCTTAACCTGGGTCATGGGTCTAAATACATCTCCTGCGCTATCCCATCTCTGCCTTTTATACTTGGGGTATGACGATACTAAATGTCGTTCGGCAGAAGTTGAAGCTGTATATCATCACATGAAAGAGCATCTCTCTGCCAAGCAATACATGAGAAGGTTAGGTAGGAGATGGCGTAATTTCTCCACAGTTGTGCATATTCTAGAATACCACCAATCTCTTCTCCACGCTGGACCCACGGTCAGAGACGTCTCAGACGTTCGTGCTAGAAGCCACAGGATCCCTTCAGCATCCACAGGTGACAGCCTCACTGGCGTCTATGTTTGGTTAGTGACAGGGTGAGTGGGAATCCTGGGAGCCCTGCTTGGGACCCATCCTCGCCTGGTACACCAGAAAGCCATCCTGCCTAAGCCCTTGCACTTTTTCACGGGTGCCGCCACTGAGTTGGGAACAGAGTATTGATACACGGGGGCCCACCGACCGCTGCAATGTCACTGTTTAGTCTCTCCCTAACAGCTCTGGATTTACTTTGAATGCTTAAAAATTTCGAGATAAAGATAGAAAATACCACTGGGTCCTTCTATGGGTTCTAATTCCAGGACCACAGATGTTCACAGAATCGCTAACTTGATTGTGTCCTTGTACCTGAAAACGGCTTCTCCTGAGTGTGACCCATGGGCAATCATTAACCTTGACGTCTCAGTCTACAGCTTTATGGAGAGACAACTGACACATATAAAGTGTACGTGTTTAAGAAATGCAACGTGATATCTGGATATATGCATACATACTGAAATGTTTACCATCATCAGGGGAAGACATCTATCACTTGACACAGCTTCTCGTTTTTAGTGAGAACAATTAAGATGTACTAAGTACATTTCAAGTATTTAATACATTATTGCTAAATATAGGTACAACGCTATAAATAGGATTTCCAGAACCTACGTATCCTGCTTAACTGAAACTGTCTACCCTTTGACCAACATCTCCCCATTTTCCAGCCAGCAACCACCACTCTACTCTCTGCCAACATTGGCAAATCAGTGCCTCATGCCAAGCAGATTCAGTGAATGTGTTCGGACTATTATCGGACTTGGCTTGCTTATTTCGCTATAAAGAAATTCAAAGTACAATTGGGAAGCAAAACTGTTAGGACACAGAAAAATCGTACAACGTTCAACGATGCAGCAGACATGAGAGCAAATCAAAGAAAAGTAAACAAGTAAAACTAAGTGAATAAATGCATGAGTTTTTCCCTATTCTACAAGATCAGGCCCCCACTGAGGAACGAGAGAGACGCTTATGACAAGCATTGGCATTGCAACTATATTCTTTTGGTCATCTTTATGGCACCATGGGAAAGTGATCCTGGATGTGTTATTTCAACTTTCTGGGCCTTCTATCCCACAGGGCCTTTCTGAGATTTTAGCTGATACACACAGAAGAGATTTGTAAACCAAAATTTTATACATCTGTAAGGTATTAAAACATGCTTCTGACTTACTTTAACCTGCCAAGATGACATCTCATCTTCTTATCTGACTTCCCCTCAGGAATTAAAGGAAAATCATTTACCTCCTTTCACCCAGGTCCCCAAAAGAAAGATTATAACAGAAAAGGTGAAGAAAGAAAATCCTAAAAATACAAGTGGCACATCTGTAGAAAAAGAGCCAGAGTCCAAGAAAGATAAAGCACTTTGGATTGTTGCTTCTGTTGCTGGAGGGTGAGCATGAGGTCAAAGATTTTAAAATCTAGCCCAGGCCCCCTCTGGGACTGACAGGGCCAGCCAGACTCTCACATCTGGTTAAGCTCAGTGGCTCTTGTGGCTGTGGTATATTGACAAGTTTTCAAAACTATCAAGTAGAAACGAAATCCCTGCAGTTCAGTCTGGACAATAGCATGTGCATTATCCCTTTGCTGATTACACTCTGTTGACATAAACAGTGTCATAGTTTATGCTGGCCTAGAAGAAGCGAGCGAGAGGGACGAAAGAAGTTTTAGGCTTATGAATGACTTCCTTTTGCAGGGAAGGTGTGGGGAATCAAGTACTTGGAGCCAGGCTTCTTCGAAGTCGGGCAGATCACTGCAGTAGTGGAGAGGAAAATGTGGAGCATTGACAAGCATTGGACGTGCAGTGCGGGAGGAAGTCAACAATGGAAAGGTGCGAAGAAGACATTCGGATCGATAGAACAGGTTCCATGAGTCAGGTTTTCGTAATCGCTTTAATATTAACTGAATATTCTCTATTTATCTTCCTTCCTGTTTACAGCCCTCCAGATTTCCTTTTTGAAACAAAACATTCATATTTCGCATCACGTAGGTCTTTGGGGGTTGGCCCAATCCACTGCTCAGGGTGGCCCTATTTGAAGTCAGTCCACCAGCCATATCCCCTCTGTGAAGTCAGGAGAGCTGGTCTGTGCAGCGTGATGAAGTCAGTGAGCAGAGCACTGCGGAACATTTCTCGATGACTCTGAAAGTCAATCCTGCCACCCTTCCTTCCATGGCAGCCCCTGCGGGAGGCATTCACCCTTACCCTGACATTAAGATGTGAGGACCTGAGATCAGGGCTATCCACTGCTGTGTTGTTACTTTGAGAAGAACCTGAAGGTAACATTGAACCAGAGAAAGGCAATTGAACAAAACATGAGAACACTGCAAAGAAATGGGAATTTAACACCAAATGGTAAAATGGGACATTCTGAAACCTTACCCATTGAAAACGAATGCTCTCCATGAACTATTCAAATAAAGGAGAAAGTATATGCTTTTTTCTTTCATTTTTCAGTTTCATTAGTTTTTCTTTTCCTCACCAGCATGATAAATATTTTCTGTAGTCACTTAGGAATATGCATGGAATAAAAATGTTCAGTTGACTGGGTCAGTGGAAATTGGGTTCTCCTATCAGCTCTTTCATTAACTGGCTATGATGCTGGAAAACGTTTTAACCTTTCTTGGCATGAGTTTCTGATCTCCCTCTCTACTTCCTCCTTTCCTCTTCTTTCCTCCTCCTCCTTTCTTCCATAACCATTTCTGAGGCTATTACAAAAGGCTTGGGTGAAACAAAACACTCTGTGGTGTTGAAGGACTTAACGGGAGAGGAGAAGAGGCACCCTCCCCTACCCCTCCAGGGAATAGCAGGGGCCACACTCCAGAGCTTGCGGTCTTCCGGGTGCTGGTGGGTGTTCGGTCCCCATGGCATTTAGTTCAGGGGGGTGGACTGATCTGTCCCCCCACTTCCCTAGGGGAGCACACCATCCAGGCCCAGCCACTCTTGAGATCTGTCATCTCATCTGAAACTGTGTTCAAGAATGTACACTTATCCATCAGAACCAAACTTGGAAAACATCTGCCAAGAACATAAGGAAAGAGTCACATGATTTTGTTTTAGTGGAGAATAAACGAAGAAATAAATAATCATTATATTTATACAGAAAGTAAATGGGTAGAGTCACTTGGGAAAAATGTGATACCGCACAGGGGAAAGCCATCTTAAGAGAAGGGAAAGGAAAGGAAGGGAAAGGAAAGCTGAAGGGAAAGGAAAGCCAGGAGGACAGAGGGAAAGACGGACTCCCAAGCACATCACATGGATGATTTGATACAACTGTGCCTCACATTGTCTACACGGGTTTCCTGATCCAAGATGGTGCCTAAGTTTTTTTTGTTTTGTTTTGGTTTTTGTCAACAGGTCATACAACAATTAAAAAAGTAAAGATAGATTTAAAAATAAAACGTTGGAGGGAGGGGGACAAAATATAAGAGGCGCTTAAATATGGAGAACAAACGGAGGATTGCTGGAGGGGTTGTGGGTGGGGGGATGGGTTAAATGGTAAGGGGCATTGAGGGAGGCACTTGTTGGGATGAGCACTGGGTATTATACATAAGGGATGAATCATTCCATTCTATTCCTGAAATCATTATTACACTATGTGCTAACTAACTTGGATGTAAGTTTAAAAAATAAAAATACAACGTTGGAAATAAATCATAACTGTAAGTGAGTCCCTTCTTTATTCTGACAATATGATAAAATATATAAACTGAAATCGTTGTGCATTGGACACAAGATACTGGTTGAGAATAAGAAACAAGTTTAAGAAGAGAATTCCAGAAAAGCAAAGTATCTTAGACTGAAAAGCAGCATAGTTAGTGTGGGAGTTGCTGTTGTGATCGCCCCAGATTTGTGTGTGTGTCGGGGGGGTGGGTGTGTGTGGGTGTTCTTAGTGATGTGAGTTTCAGCAATCTAAGGGCGTGGCTTTTAGTAGCATTGCACGGACAAAAGTTAAAATATGGAAAACAGGGGCACCTGGGTGGCTCAGTTGGTTGAGCATCAGACTCTTGATTTCAGCTCCAATCATGATCCCAGGGTCCTGAGATCCAACCCCCGTCGGGCTCTGTGCTAAGGGTGGAGTCTGCTTAAGATTCTAAGATTCTCTTTCTCTTCCCCCTCCCCCACCCATATTCTCTTTTTTCTCTAAAACTAAAAAGAGACATTGGAAGTACATGAGATGGCGAGATGGAGAAAGTTCAAATAAATTATGGCCCATACATGCTACATCTTTCTAGAAGTAATAGGCTAGAAATAATTATCTCACGAGTAAGAAAAAAACAACAGGGACTGGTTGGTGTTGATTGAAGCCCAGGTGTGGGGGCGGGGGAGGGACTTCTATGATAATTAATTAATTAATTAAAGTTTATTTATTTATTGTGAGAGGTGGGAGGGGCAGAGAGAGAGGGAGAGAGATAGAATTCCAAGTAGGCTCCCTGCTGAAAGTCCAGAACCTGATGTGGGGCTGGAACTCACAAACCTCGAGATCATGACCTGAGCCAAAATCAACAGTCAGAGGCATTCAACCTACTGAGCCACCCAGACGCCCCATTCCGTGGTACTTTTAAATTTGGGTTCCTATCAACTTCTGGTTTGGGAGTTCAAAGTTATATTCCCTGCATGATTTAAGAACTCTCAAATTAAAAATGACAGCTAGAAATGAGCAAAGCCACTCTCAAGGAAGATATCCTTAATTTGGGACACAAAGCTATGATGCAGAAGAACTTGCATAAACAGCAATCCACCATGGAAAAATTCAACAGAGATGACCAATATAGGGATGCGAATCTAATTTCTTCAGATAATAGACATTCTGAAAAAACCTTAAATAGGCATGTTTAAGAATTATAATTAAGAATGTAAAAAAAGAAATCCCTTGTAAGAAACAAGGGATGCTAGAAGAAAAGGAATAGACGTATATAAAAAGAAACAGAATTTATTGAAATGAAAAAAAAAATAGAGGCAAATTAGGAAATTCAAATGTTACATTAAAAAAAAAATCATTTAAAGGGCCAGGAGTTGCAGAGATAAGTCTAAAGAAGAACACAAAAGAGCGAGTGGAAAAGATGCCAAGCATCAGATATTAATAGGCAATTGCAAACTAAAGCAAGGAGATACAACGACATACCTATTTAAATGGCCAACATCCAAAACTCTGACCACATCAAATGCTGACAAGGACACGGAGACACAAGAATTCTTATTCACTGTTGGTGGGAATGCAAAATGGCACAGACACTTTGGAAGATGGGTGGGTGATTTCTTTCACAACGGAACATACTCTACTGAGTCATTCAGCAATTGCACTTCAACTTCGGGCCACCGAAGAACCTCACACATGGACATGTATGGCCGATTTACTCATCATCATCAAACTTGGAAGCAACGAAAATTTCCTTCAATAAACTGGTAGGATCCAGACAAAGAAATGTTATTCAGCACTTAAAAAAAAATGAGGTATCAGAGCATGGAAAGACACGGAGTATTATGCAGAGTACCAAGGGCATATTGTCATTTTGGGTGCTAAGGATGTGTCAGTGTAGGTTCATTGATTGTAACCATCTTAGATGTGGATAGTGAAAGAGGCTGTGGGAGGGGTGGCAGGGGGTATATGGGAGTTGTTTCTACTTTCAACTCCGTTTTTCTCTCATCTAAAAGCGTCCTAAAAATAAAGTTTAATTATTAAAAATGAAGGACGAAGAGAAGGAAGGGGAAGGAGATGAAGAAGACAAAGAGAGCTATTCTCAGCCGTTAGGACATAATGACGATATCACATAAACAGCCCTGTGTTCTATTAGCACGAGGAAAAACAAATAGACAGTGGATGAAACGAGGGAGCCCAGAAACAGGCAACAATGTATAATTGTATACATTTCAGCTATTTAGATTCTTGCCTCACATTCAATAAAAATTCCACATGTTTTAGGTAAAACATCTGAATAATAAATCTATAATAATTAGAGGAAATGATCACAGTATCTTTACAATTTCAAGTTTGAATGGTTTCTTAAAAGGCTCAGACATGCACAAACAACATAAAAGGAAAAACCGCCCCCATGGATTTCAACGCCCAGACCAAGAAAACTGAATGCCAAATAGACACATGAAAACATTTTTATTCTCACGGAAAGGCCAGTATGATCAATAAATACCAAGGCATATGTTTTCACAATAATCAGATTAATTTTTAACATAACTAGATCATATCAAGTTTTGGTAAGGTGAAGGTGTATTAATTAGTCCGACCGCATTAGAAAACAGTTTAGCAGTATTAAATAGAGCAGAAAATCCCACCTCTAGCTATCTACCCTGGGGAAACTGCATATCAGCCAAGGGACATTATCACATGAATGTTCAGTGCAGCCCCCTTTACAATAGCAAAAGAGTAGAAATTTCTAATTTCTTTTTTTTAATGTTTTTATTCATTTTTGAGAGACAAAGAGAGACGTGAACAGGGGAGGGGCAGAGAGAGAGGGAGACACAGAATCCAAAGCTTCAGTTGAAAGCAGGTTCCAGGCTCTGAGCTGTCAGCCCAGAGCCTGACGTGGGGCTCGAACCCACAAACTGTGAGATCGCAACCTGAGCCGAGGTTGGATGCTTAACCGATTGAGCTACCCAGGTGCCCCAGAAATTTCTAATTTCTAAAATGAATTCTAAATAGATTTTGGGTAAATGAATTGGGTTTTATTTATGCAGTGGGATATTCCAAAGGAGTTAAATTAGAAAGTCAGTGTTGGTCACCATGCATAAGATGGAAAAACAATCTAATGTTGAGTGAAAAAAACTAAATTGTAAACTAACACGTGTTAGTATATATTTTATGCTGATAGCAATCAAAACTATAATACATACAATTTTATGAATGATAAATATCAATTTAAGTGTTCATCTGGAGAGGTTGGTGGGGACAGGAGATAATGGGCCTTTAGAGGTGCCTGTAATGTTTCATTTGTATGAAACACAGAAAAAGAAACTTGAAACAAACACAGCACAATGTTAACATCTGTTTAATCTTGGGGGTTGGTGAATAGGGGTCTGTTCTGTTATTTCCTGTACCCCTTCCATATGTTTAAAGTGGTTTGTAATTAAAATAAAACACGGATGAGTAGGACTTAGTCTGGTAGAAAAAACCCTGAAAATGCATTTCAGGCAGAAGGAAGCCAAGGAATCAGTGAATTTTAGAAGAATAAGATGGCTTCAGAGAACCACACACAATGTGGCCTGGCTTTGGTCTAAATTGCCGGGGAAGAAGCAGGAGAGAATAGGGATGGAACAAACTGGATCAGAGCTTGACAACAAAAGGGTCTTGGGCATTATTCTACCCAGTGTGGATTTCATCCTATAGGCCAAACTGTGTCACTGTTTACATCTGTAACAAAGCAATAATAATCACTGGGCTAACTTGGTTAAAGAGAAATCATAGGATGCTCTTCTCAAGATTCCTCCCTGTTGTGGCAGAAGGAAAATAAACGCAGGGCTCCCCTTTGGAAGGAATCTAAAATGGTCAGACACAGTGGCGCTTGGGGGGCTTAGTCCACTGACACTTTGGCTCAGGTCGTCATCTCCTGGCTGGTGAGTTTCAGCCCCGCGTCGGGCTCCGTGCTGACAGCTCGGAGCCTGAAGCTGCTTCAGATTCTGTGTCTCCCTCTCTCCCTGCCCCTTCCCTGCTCGCACTCTGTCTCTCCCTCTCTCTCAAAATAAATAAACATTAAATTAAAAAAAAAAAAAAAACTAAAATAGTCAAACACATAGAAGCACAGAGGTGGGTAGTGTTACCAGTGGCTTGGGGGGGAGGGGTAAATGGGGACATTTTGTTCAAGGAGTATAACCTTTCAGTTACCAAAGTGATTGCGTTCTAGAGATGTGTCACAATACTGTGCCTATAAATAACAATATTGTAAAGGGTTCTTACCTCAAAAATCAACCAATCAGAGATGAAAACAAAGGGGGGAAAGGAAGACACAAAACGAAACAAAATTGCAACTCAAACCCTCAGCTGGATGTAGAAAAATACGTAAAATATGTACCAGAAAATAACCCAGCGGTTACCTAGAGCTGTTAACAGAACATCAGAGAAAAAGCTAAAAAAAGGCGATGCGGAACTGTTAGAAGAAAAATAAGAAAGAAAATTGTACATATTCTGTGGTGTATTATCTTAAATGTGTCAAAAGAATTCATGTTTGCATTTTCTATAAAGAGTTAAAATTGATACGAGGCTAAGTTACAAACTTGAATGTAGAGTATTTCTCTCTTGTTCTGGGCAAATGTCAAGACCATCTCCTACTTTGCCAGAGAATCCCAAGCACCTGGAACTTTTCAAAACAGGGAGGGTATGTTGGAGGTATTATTTTGATCATTTTTCTTTAAAATATCATCGGCCCTTAAAATGAGTAAAGCATTACGAATGCTACTTTTGGAAGGGCTTTCTCACTTATGAGTTAATTATGTTGTTCAAAGTTGCATGAGTTTCCACAAAAAGCCACCAAAAGGAAAGTATGTTTTAAAAATAGAATAATAGCCCCAAAAGCATCAAGAAAAATGCATACGTAACTTTCTTGCCCTATTACAGCTGCTACATCTTTCCTATGGAGCAAGTTTCAAAATTCAGGAAGAATCCTACCATTTTCCCAAATATCCCTTTCAAATTTATACCCAATTTGAAGCGGAATTGTTTTGGCAAATGAAGACAATATCTAAATACACAACTCTTATATGCCAACCTTTCGGTCTTCCAACAAACAGAATACACATATATCACTAAATCAAATTTTTAGCCATCATAAATAGTACAACAGAAGCTAAATCACTGTATTTGAAATCAAAATACGAGTTAGAACCTTGAGTTGGCCGATTCCTAGTTGAATAAGCCATCCGGTATCTAATGTATACTGAGTATAAATCCTTGGTGTTTGTACGGATTAAATAAGACATTCTGACATGAAATCGCTAAATGGTAAAAAGGTTTACAAATTTAACAATTCCAGGTGACCCTCAAACTAGGCAGAGGTTGGGGGCTCCAATCCCTGCACAGTTGAAAATCTGTTTATAACTTTTGACTCCCCCAAAACTTAACTAATAGTCTGTTGACAAGAAGCCCCACTGATGAAAAGTCTATTAACACTATTGTATTATACCTTATATTCTTACAACAAAGTAAGATAAGGAAAAGAAAATGTTATTAAGAAAACCCTAAGTTTGGGGCGCCTGCGTTGAGTCTGACTTCTGCCTAGGTCACCATCTCATGGTTCGTGGGTTCGAGCCCAGCTTCGGACTCCGTGCTGACAGCTCAGAGCCTGGAGCCTGCTTTGGATTCTGGGTCTCCCTCTCTCTCTGCCCCTCCCCTGCTTGTGCTCTGTCTCCCTCTGTCTCTCAAAAATAAATACATGTTAAAAAAATTATAAAAAAGAAAATCATAAGTTAGAGAAACTACATTTACAGTACTGTATATATATTTATCAAAACAAAACAAAAACAAAACAAAAAATCCACACAGAAGTGGACCCATGCAATTGAAAGCCATGTTGCTCAAGGGTCAACTCTATAATCTACGGATTACGATGAACTAAGACATGGGGAGGTTTAAGGAAAATTGAGAATTGATCTGCAAAGAATCTTTAAACGATTACAGAGATGTGTACCATACTTCCAAAACTACATCTTCGACACTTGAGCACTATTCTTGGTGTCAACCTGGACAAGATGCCTCGCAAGAATACCTTCACGTGAGCCAGTGTTTAATGGGCAGGAGTTTAATGGGCAGACCTGAGAACCTCCACTTTTCACTGTTTAGAAAAATCTGCCTGATTTTTAGAAAAATCTGTCAAGCACTCAGCTTCATTAGCATTCGTACAAACTGGTTCCCTTAGGCTTAATTTCTCTAACTATGCCTCAAAAATTTAAAATATTTTGCATGCGTAAGTTACAGCTTTTCACCATGAAATATCTTTCTTAAAAATTAGGTACAGAGAGATTTAATGAAGAGTGAATTTGTTAAGTTCTACGGAAGCTTCCTTATCGTTAATCAAAAGCCCCCAAACAAGCTGTACTCAAGGGTGGACATTTGTAACAAATTTTGAGGATTTTTTTTTCTAGTTTTCATCCCACTGCATTAGCCAATACTCAGTAGCTGAAAATATAGAACAGCAACAACGACAAAGCATTAGAAAAAAGACTGAATGATATTTGTCTAGCACCTGGGAAAAAAGAAACTGTTTTTATGTTTTTATTCCACTTTCAGAGACATCTTCAAAAATCCCAATTTATAAAAAAAATAAACTTAAAGTGTGGGTCTATTGTAGATGTATGAGAAAAGTTGAAAGATATCCCAGAGAGTTCTTGAATGTGTTTCCCCCAATTTCCCCTAAAGTTAACATCTTGAAGAATCAGCCTACTTGTCAAAACTAAGAAATTGACATTGATACAATACGACTAAACTCCTGCCTGTTTAGAGTTCACCAGTTTTTCAACTGCTGTTTTTGTGCATTTCAGGATCCAACCCAGGATACCACATTGCAGTTAGCATACTACTTAAAAAATTACAAAAAAATCTTTAACTTATGCTTTTGACACATTTTCCAAAATGGGCACAGCCAAGGGTAGTTTGGACCCATGCTGCTCACTTTTCTTTTTTTCTCCAAAGGGCAAGCATTGCAGACTCAAGTACGTTGTCTTTTCAGGCCCTTGTGTCATTGAATTGAAGCTATTTGTACACTTTAAACATAACAGATGTTTCTTACATCTGCATAAACTGCCAGCCTTTGAAAAACCGTGCAGTATGCATTCGGCGTTTTAAGACTGCCTCCTTTCAAATATTTATTCTCTCCTAAAAGTGCTTGAAATAAACACCGGCCCGGGATCCTGGGTGGCTCAGTTGGTTAAACGTGCTACTCCTGATTTCGGCTCAGGTTGTGATCTCACAGTTCGTGGGTTTGAGCCCCACATCTGGCTGTGTACTGATAGTGTGGACCCTGCTTCGGATTCTCTCTCTCTCTCTCTCTCTCTCTCTCTCTCTCTCTCTCAGAATAAATAAGTAAACATTAAAATAAACAAACAAACATCATCCCCCAATGTTAGATGATACAATGCCTTCCCTTCACTGTCCCAAGTGGACACAGTGATCCTATATTTCATATCTTCCTTATTCTAACATTTTCCCTCTTCACCATATTAACACTTTCCTGGGGTACTTTCCTCTTCTTGAGGACCCTTTTCTAACTTCTTTTTAAACAAACTAACACTAGGTGGAGAAGTAACAAGATAAAGCATAAGGGTCCACCTAATGCAGAAGTGCTGCTTGTCTTCTGGTCACCTTTGCCACCACTTTTCAAAGACACAGACGTCCCTTCTTGGAACCCAGATCTTGCTACGGGTCCCTTCAAAACCCATCTTATTCAGTGAGGCCAGAAGAACAACTCCCCCATGCCCAGCACAGAAGGCTGCAGATTGGGGATGTGTCTATCAACAGTCACAGCAGCAGAAATACTAAAAACAGGTGACAGTTGGGGCGCCTGGGTGGCTCCGTCCGTTGAGCGTCCGACTTCGGCTCAGGTCATGATCTCGCGGTTTGTGGGTTCGAGCCCCGCGTCGGGCTCTGTGCTGACAGCTCAGAGCCTGGAGCCACTTCGGATTCTGTGTCTCCCTCGCTCTCTGCCCCTCCCCCACTCATGCTCTGTCTCTCTCTCAAAAAATACATAAACATTAAAAAAAAAAAGGTGACCGTTGTATGTTCTCCTAAACAGTTAGTGCACTCATTTAACAAATGAGAACACAGAGGCTGATACTGTCTTCAAGCCCATTGAAACAACACCCATTGTGGTGTTACTGGTGATGTGACCACACAGCAGGGATGCCTATTGGATATGGCTAGAGTGTGTATCAGACCCAGAGCTCAGCATAACCCTTGCAGGGGACACACTCAGTTTGTACCGTCTCCCCGATGGTGACCTCCTTCACCGGGCACCGTGTGCTGCGGTCTTCCTAAAATACAGCAAAGACCTTCGTGCCCTGTCCTCTACTGTGACAGATGGAGCCCCCTTTGGCAAGACTTACGAGAGACCACAGCCAACTCTGGGAATCTGAAGTGGTGTCTGTCCCTCTTCCTCGGTGGTCACAGGTGAGCTCTTACTTCTACTTCTTTTTAGTGTTACCAGCTCAGTATTCCCCCCAACACATACGTTTTCTTGCCATCGGTTTTTTAAAACGGACTCCACATCTGTTTTTTCTTCCACCTGTTATCAGCCCCGCTCGGAAGCAGTCTACTCTCCCGGGCCAAGCTAGCGGATTTCTGCCTTCTGGTGTGCCGGCATTGCAAAGAACCACATTTCCAACTAGTGTGCACGGCGTGTCTTTCCCTAACGCAGAGACACATACTTGGAAACTGGAACTATTTATCCTAGATTGACTTTGTGCCGTTATTATGCCAGGGAGAGCAGACATGTGTCTTTTAATGACATGTCTTTGAAAAGAAAGTCTTGACTTAGAGGAGTAGTCTGCAAGGTAGTTATAGAGGACCGATAACATACCTGGGGAAAAGTAAAGTAAGGATCCACGTGAAGGCGGACTTTCACTAGAGCACATTTGAGACTCATTGTAAGATCACAGGATTTGCTAACTCCCAAATGCTGTATACATTTTATAGAAAAGTAATTCAAAATCTTCAAGGCCGGTCCTCTAGTATGAGTTATACGCCACATAAAAACAGAACGGTTTTAGTATTTTTAAACAGCAGACATTTAACACACAATTGTATAAACAAAAAGCAATATAAAAGGGAATGCAAATGTTCAACTGAAGGAGGTTGAATATATACATCTATATCCATGGATGGTGTCTAGGCACTTATAGCAAACACACATATAAAGGCATTAAATATACACACACATATATACACATACCTATGCACATATATTTGCATTATTTATATATGAATATACGTTCTGTATGTTTCATGTGTATTTATTTTATATTCACCTACTTATTAAGGCCATGCATATCGTATACGCCAGTGCTTTGCAAATATGGATGTAATAAAATTACTTACTGCTTGTTTGAAAAATTATAGAACCTCCTGGTCTATTTTAAGACTAGATAAAGAGAGACATTCGATACCCTTCCCCACTTCCAGTTTTCTCTCAGGTATGGCTCCTGGTTGGACACAATTTACTTCAAATGATTCTCAAATCAACACGACAGAGACATTTTTACTGTTCCCTAAAGTTGTGTTCCTCTTTTTATTTTGTATTTTTTTTTGCTTTGTGTTTGGGGTTGGGGGAGAAGTCTCTGTTTTTTGTGGCTTTTCTTTTCCCTTTTGCCGCCAGCTCCTCTCTGCTGTCTGTCCCTCAGGTGCTCCTCCGAACCTTTTCTAAATGCGAAAGCAAATAAGAGGAAAAATGTCAGCTTCTATGGTTGGCAAGACAACAAGGCTCAGAGGGTAGGAAGCAGCCTCGCAGCAAGCATCCGCGAGCAGGCACTGGGCACAGGAGCACGGATCCACCCTCAACAGGTGCACAGAGCTCCAAAGGAGCTTGCCCTTCCCAACACCTTTTGTTTATCGAATGCTGCCCCGTATGGGTGGTCCCACAGTGCATTTCTCTAAGGTTAGGACACAGCCAAGTCTGATAAATCAATAGAGATGGGAGAGCAGGTGGATAAAGATGTTACTTTGCACAGCCAAAGTATTTTACGGTATCGTGGTTTGACGAGTGCTCCCGAGGATTTGCTCTATTTAGCACTCATGAAATTTGTCTCAAAAACAGATCAGAACAGGTTTGACTAGGTAGGTGTTGTGATACTATCCAGTTATGAAAATCATGAACCAACTCCCCAGTTATTTCCAAGACTGACAAAAAAAAAATCATTGCAAAAGGGAGCCTGGGTAGATCAGGGGGTGTAAGCGTCCAACTTCAGCTCCGGTCACAATCTCATGGTTTGTGAGTTCGAGACCCACATCAGGCTCTGTGCTGAGAGCTCAGAGCATGGAGCCTGCTTCAGATTCTGTGTTTCCTCTCTCCCTGCCCCTTCCCCACTCGCACTCTGTCTCTCTCTCTCTCTCTCTCTCTCTCTCTTTAAAAAATAAGTAAACAGTTTAAAAAAATCATTGCAAAATAGTCATAAGGTCTGTTGTACATTAAGAAGTGCTATCATTTCTCCCACATGCACCTTTAAACCTCCAAGAACAATAGTTATTAAAAGTAGCATTGGGGATTTGCAGAATTAGCGTCATTCTTCACGCAACAAGAAGAGGGTATGGAGAATGCACATGGAAGTTGTAAAAACCCCGAGCAAGTAAGAGCAGCTAGCTTTGGGGCTGGGCTCAACTCTGAATATCACGTTTTATTTTCTACCACCATTGTTGCCCTGAAACATGTTTTGTCAATTTCCCTTCCCTGACACTTAGGAGCATCCTGGGAAAATCCAGTAGCTTGCTGGTCATTTTCATTCTAATCTGGTCTCAGTTAAAATTGTAATCTGTCTTCCATCACACGCCTCTGCCCTGTCCCTTCTGAGACTGCGCTGGAGCTGGGCATGTGAGGAAGAAGGAGGGAAGCCACCAAATTCCTTTCCTTTCTTACCCCTCCTGTCTCTGCCTCTCCTTCAGGGTTAGCGTCGCAGGGGAGGGGATTCAATGGAAGAGGGAAAGATCTACTTCTGACACTCGGGGGCCTCCCCACTCACCCACTGCCCTTTGTTTCTGCAGGCCACTGTGTGCCTTCCAGGGTGTTCTTTCCTTACTGACATCATGCACTTCCCAGGGACTCCGTCGCTTCCGACCTTTCCTCAGCCCTGCCCAAGGTTACACATTTGGGATCACCTTGCCCAGGGAGGTAGCTACTGTGGGTCAGGTTTTTTTGTCAAGATAATGATAGCAAAGTTACCTCCTGGAGAGGCCACTCGTCCCAGATAAAAATATATAATTTCTTGTCCCAAAAACCACTTGTTTCTCCCACTGCTACCTTTCTTCTTGCCTTAGCTTTGTGACTCATCCAGCCCGCTTCCCGTCTGGGGCTCCTTCAGGCTTGAAACAGACACCTGCCTCCATCAGCATGTATAGGAACTGCCTGCTGTGTATCCCAACTTTTCTAAGAATTTCCTAATGTTTGACTACTTCTGGTTATAATTTGGAGTATGACTGACAACAAGCATCTTGTCTTGTGTAAATCATCCCCCAATTTTTGTGTGTTCTTGGAGGCCGCCACACTTGGCTGGGGTGCGGAGAATTGTACACCATTTCTACCGCATGGAAATGGTCTGGGAAATAACACAACACATTCTTCTTTGTAAATTTTTGGCTACTCAATCAGCGAAGACACCTTGTACTAAGGATACCTAGAGCTACTGATCTGTGCACTGTAAGATTTGATAATCACTGATCGAGTGACTTAAAACTCCTAACTCTTTAGAAGGGAAGATAAGGTCATTGACTCTTGTTAACTTCTAGGCCTTAGTGATTTGGAGACAACAGGAAAAGTTCCAATGTTTATCCTGATAGAGATTCTTTCACCAACTACTCATTTTCACTCTCTCTCTCTCTCTCTCTCTCTATATATATATATATATATTCAAATTTGAGTAGGTCAGACCAGTGAATGAATCTTGCCTCATGCTACATGGAAAAGGCAACCATAATTTTTCAGCAACTTCTGGAAGAAACCTGATTATTTCTTACATGTTGACTCAGGGATGGTCAGAGATAGACTCGGAGACTAGTATGTTCCCCATCAGACCAGCACTTTCTGTCACCTCTTCCTCAGCTCATATCACAAGGCTCTTCGGCACTCCTGCCTTTGGTAATTTTAGAGTGCCTCCTGGATGTACATCTTTTGTGATGAAACCTGAGTCTTCTAAACTACTGCAAAAATTCCTACTATTTCAAGGTGAATCCATACCACAGGAAATCCAAGGGTTGGAACATCCCAGACCCTCACCTGAGAATCCAAAATGTCCCCAAACACATTGAGCAGAGGGGTTGTGTGTTAATTAATTCTGGAAATCCATATTATCATTAATAGTGGCAATGGTTTCCCATTCCTTACAGAGTTATACTTAATACTAACAGAATGTAGTTAATACCGGGAGTAGCTGTGTAACATAGGCATTGGGAGATAAATCCAGGAGTCAGACCACATCTGAAATCATATCTTGGTTCCAGTTGTGCAAGCTGTATGACTTTAATATGTTATTCAACTCCTCAATGCCTTAATTTCCTCACCTGAAGTGTCAGTGTAATAATAATATCTACATCATAGGCTTATAGTAAAGACCACGTTAATATATTTAAAACATTGCGTATGTGTAGCAATGACTGGCACATAGTTGTTTTTTTTATTATTATTAATGCTCTTATAAACTGCATTTAAGTTTGTATTTGATCCTCTTAAGAAGGTTGTAAAATAAGTCAGATATTTGTATTTTTTTCTTTTGTAAAAATAGAAATAATTTTTTAAGGCTTTGTTTTTTTTAGAGCAATTTAAAGGCCACAGCAAAACTGAGGGCAAGTTGCAGAGATTTCCCATATGCCCTTTGCCCCACAATTGCATAACCTCCCCCGTCTTCAACATCCCATACCAGAATGGTACATTTATTCCAATTGATGAGCCAATATTGACATCTGGTAATTACTCAAAGTCCATAGTTTACATAAGGGTTCACTCTTAGAAATGTACATTCTATGGGTTTTGGCAATGACAAATGACATGTGTAATGACATGTGTCTATCATTACGATATCATACAGAGTATTTTCATTGCTCTAAAAGTCCTCTGTGCTCTGCCTGTTCATTCCCTCAACCCAGCCCTGGCAACTACCGATCTCTTTACTGTCCATAGTTTTGCCTTTTCCAGAACGTCATATGCTTAAAATCATACCATATGTAGCCTTTTCATATTGGCTTCGTCCCTTTAGTCGTATGTGTTTAAAGTTCCTTGCATGCCTTTTCATGGCATCACAGCTCATTTCTTTTTAGTGCTGGATAATATTCCATTGTCCGGATGGACCATTGTTTATTTATTCATTCACCTACTAAAGGACATCTTCATTGCTTCCGAGTTTTGACAATGACAAATAAAGCTACCATAAATGCTCATGTCCAGGTTTGTGTGTAGACATAAGTTTTCAACTCCTTCAGATAAGCACCAAGGAGTGTATTTAGTTTCGTAAAACAATCAGTGAACTGTCTTCCAAAATGGCTGCACCATTTTGCATTCCCACCAGCAAAGAAAAAGAGTTCCAGAGCCCAACATGGTGATGCACAGTAAGGCAGTTCTGGGGCAGATCCTAGAAAATGCAAATTAGCTTCTCCCAAAGGCAGGAATTACCTTTGGGTAATGGAGTGTAGTGCAAACCTCATCATATTTATACTTTGACACCTTCTGAATATAACATTATGTGAAAGTCACTTATATTTCTTATAAATTCTCATTGTTACAAAAATTAACTAACAGCATGGAAAAAATCAACATCCAAATGATCTTCCAAAAATCATTTTAAGAATAATACGAAAATCATGTGCAATGCTCTAAAGGAATGGAAAAATGATACATTTTCTTTCTGGGACATGGGATTAAATGTATTTTTATATGTACACATTTTTATTTTAAACGTGTATGTTTTATATGTGTTTTTCTCTCTACCTTATTTCAAATGAAAGCTGAGGTTAGGATAATAACTGGAGAGGGGCGTCTGGGTGGCTGAGTCAGTTAAGCATTCAAATTGTGCTCAGGCCATGATCTCACTGTTCGTGGGTTCAAGCTCCACATTGGACTCTGTGCTGATAGCTCGGAACCTGGATACAGCTTCAGATTTTGTGTCTCCCTCTCTCTCTCTGCTCTTCTCCTACTCACACTCTGGTCTTTCTCTCTCTCTCAAAAAATAAACATTAAAAAATAGATGGATCTATATTTTTTCTAATGAGCACTTACAAAGGACTCTTTGTCAATGTCATACCAAAATCAAGGACTATTTTTAAATTCTGGGATATATGTCATCCTGAAGATCATTATTAACTAGTCGCAATTAGCAGAGGTAAAGTACGCAAATAATTTATAGATGCCATATGAACTATAAGACTTCTGGTTGGAAAGACATCAATCTTGGTTCTATAGAAATATACAGTAAGAAATCAAGTGATCTCACTGATCTGGAAGGACCCTTCATTGATAATATTTTGTCATCACTTTAAATCCACCTTTAGCTTTGTGTGGCTGCCTCTGAGAGTTTCTTGTGACCTATACAAATGCCCTGGTGAAGGCTGCCTGAGACGATACCAAAGCCTTAATTACGATATTAATGTTTACATCATTTTATTTTTCACCATGGGAAAAATATTGTTAATAATTGGGATTCTGAAACTATAACTAAAAAGTCATTATGACGGATAGTTTTCTCTTTCTCGCTAAGGACTAATGTGACCACAGCAAGGTTTGGCTTAGGGCCATGGTCACACCAACAGTGAGCAGAGTGCTCTCTGGGAGCCAACGAGCCAATGTGTTGCATTTGGTGCATGTGAACAGAAGGCCTGGCTATAGCTCTCTGCTCAACTAAGTTTCCAGATGCTCTCAGAGGTACGTTGTTGGAAAGGCCACAGGCTAGGGGCAGCAATTGTAAAAAAAAAACCTCTCAGGCTAAATTAATTATATTTCTGGAGATGGTGGAAGAAAAGAAAACAAATCGAGAAAGTGTGGGATCTGGGGAAGTCATTTACTTTTGAATTATTGCTTGGGAATTCTTAGGTGATACTTGAGCACCAAAGAAGGAAATATTATCACTGATAAGTAACTCTCAGTGAGAACCTACTGAAATGTAGCTATAACCTGATACCCAACTTAGGTCTGCAAAGAATGCAGAAGATCTATATGGCATGATTTCTACTTCAGGGAATCTCTAGTCATTGGATAAATTAATTACCGTTGGTCATTATCCTTTGCGCACATAGAGCATGAGCTGTGTCTTTTTCATATTGTTCTAGTAGGCAATCTGCACCTGCGACAGTAATCCAGGTTGCCATTTTGTAATCATTGCTATTTCTGAATTTTCGAGGGAAACCATAGGTGAGAAAGCGGCCACTCTCAAGAACTGCTCAAGGTCTAGGGTTTGATTCTACTTGCAAGCCAACAAGTTTGCCTGCCCCAGGTTCATAGGTACTGGCAGAAGACACAGGGCTGGCTGATAACAGACAAGCAGCAGTAGTCAGTTTCACGTCTATTTCTGTCAGCTTGCTCGGCCACTGGGATGATGCCAATGGTCCATGATGGACAGACACTTGCACGCGCCCTGGGTTGCATTGCAGGAAAGGAACACTTAGCTTGAGAAATCTATTGCTTTTATGGGAAAACAAGTCAGTTTGCTCTTTGCTCTGAAGGAGATTTCACCTCGGCCCTCAGAGTCATTCACCGAAAATACAACCCAAAGAAACTGCCCAAGGAAAGAGTGGTCATAGCTTTACACTCTTGACGTGCCTAGTAAGAACCTGCAGGGCAATCCATGGGAGGTGGATCTACCCAACGACTGCCCAGGGAAAAGTTGTAGAAGAAATGGTTATGTGGCTGGGAGTCAACCTTCGGAAACATCAACAATTTAAAAGTATTTGAAGAGACTAGAAAGGAGTATAGGGGAACAGATGGAAATCGGAATAGAATAATGAGAGGTAAGGATGCAAATGATATTCAGATTGAAATGACATTCAGAGGGAGCAGGGACCTATCACTCAGATATATCAGCAATCTGCCCCACAAATACACAACACATAATTGTTTTGAGGAGTGGTTTACAATATTTTCCAGTCTAAATATCCCTTTATATTGTTTAAAACCTTTGAGGGGCTGAAGGTTTTGTTTATGTGGGTTATATCCATTGATGGTTATCATATTAAAATTGAATGTGAGAAACATTTTAAATATTCATTAATTAAATCTTTTAAAATAGCAATTAGTTGTTTTTGTAAAAAAAACTATGTTTTCTACAAGTAAATAAAATAACGACAGCATTGTTTTTCATTTTTGCAAAACTATTAAATGTCTGTTTTAAGATAGCTGATTCTTTGTGTCACCATTTAAAGTATATGAAATCCAACCTCAGATAGATATGTGATTGGAAAGGTGAAGCTGATATAGTCTTTTCCAGCTAAGTGGGGATATTCTTCTTTAATACTCTAGCAAAATTTGCAAAGTCATTTTAATATTTTAAATATAAGTTGAAATGTGAAATAAAATATATCATTTTTTGCACTGTTACATTCAAATTCATTGGTCTATCTTGCACTTTGATGAATATTTTAACCACAAATGATTATGTAACACTACACATAGATCATCTGAGAAGTATTGACTAATGCTGATCTTTCAAATGTTGACATTTAGTTATACAATATTAAAAATCACATTAATTAATTTTACACCAATCATAGAAAAGTATTTAAGAATTGTGCAGTACCAGTCTCACGGTGGTGGATGCAAGTTTTCCAAATTTCTAATTTTAATTTGAAATCTCGAATTTTACCATTGGCACAAGTATTATCAGATGTTTTTCTTAAAGTCACTTGATCAATTTCTTTGTTCACTATCAAGAAAAGGTCCACCACAAACTCAGTTGTGAAAAGCATAGTTTTTCTGTTGTCTTTCTTTCAAACAAAATGGTGCTTTATGGAGAAAAAAAAAAAGCATCTAGTTTAGCTTGCTACTCAGATAAAAGTTGGACACTTAACTGATTGAGCCACCAAGGTGCCCCAGCACCTTGGCTGAATTTAAACACGGATGCATGTTAATACAATAAATAGAAGTTGTATCAAATTAGAACAGAGAAAGATGAGGTAAGGTAAGCAAACCTCATTAAACATTTCCAGGTTTCCCTGGAATCTGGCATAAACTGACTATTTACAGAAAGTTGAGATCATGCCATATGTCTTAAACAATTAAAATATAAAGAATATTAGAATTTACTATATCTCTTGGAATGGATTAATATATTTTAGAATGACAGTCATAATAAATATAATTTGTATTTATATTAGTAAGCTTATTCATTACTAAATACAAATGAAAGGATGACAGTTAATAATAGTTTGTAGTCTTTCTTCAAATGTAGTAAGATAGTATATATATATATATATATATATATATATATATTTTTTTTTTTTTTTTTTTTTTTTTTTTTTTTTTAGAAAGAGAGAGAGTGCACACAAGTGGGGCGGGGGAGGCGGAGGGAGAGAGAGAGCAGGATTCATGCTCAGCACAGAGCCCAACATGGGGTTAGATCCCATGACTCTAGGATCTAGAGTCAAGAGTTGGAAAGTCCAAAATCAACAGTTGGATTCTCAACAGACTAAGCCACCTACATGTGCCCTAGGCTATTTTGAAACATATTCAATTGATTTTTTTCTCTTTCTTAGTTCTCTTTTACCCTGTGCTTCCTCCACCATTAAAATAATACTGAGTTATTGCCTTGAGAAGGGAAAACACTAAGATCGGAATGCAAACAAGTAGTTGAATAATTGATTTTGAATTCCAAAACAGCTTTTAAAATCCAAAACTGGAGTATATGTCTTAAACGTATTTTTTATTTATATAAATGTGGAATTGGAGGCAAAAAATGATTTGAATCTTCCAAATTCAGGGAATTAAACATTTACAACACAGCAAATGTGAATAATGGATATTAGAGTAGGAAAGCCCATAGACAGATACAAAAGTCATTTTTTCCAAACAGGTGGATAAAGATCTCAACAGATAATCAGAGAGAAGAAAGCTAGAGAAGTGACCAGTCTTTAAAGGCAGATGGTACCAGAGAGGAGCCTAACACTCCCATCCTTTGGCTTCATCCGGAACTGCAGGACCCATGTAAATTTAAGGAAAATCTGAGAGTACAGAAGTCTCCCATATGCTTCACCTGGAGCCTATGGATGTGAAAACATTATAGATAAGCTCCACATGATGGTACCAAACCAATAAAATAGATAAAGCTATAGACTGAAGGTGGCTTCAGAAATTCTGATAATTTTGACCTGGAGCAGAGAAAAAAATCAAGTCCCCCAAGAGAAGGATGTGGCAGATGATTTTCTAAGATGACTGCAATAACCACCCTCATTCCACATGCTGTTGTTTGATTTTTGTTTTTCTTTTCAGAGAGAGAGAGAGAGACAGTGGGGAGGGCAGAGAGAGAGAGAGAGAGAGAGGGAGAGAAGGAGAGAGAATCTTAAGCTAAGTGTGGAGCCTGATGTGGGGCTCAATTCCATGACCCTGGAATCATGACCTGAGCTGAAATCGAGAGCTAGACGCTCAACAGACTGAGGCACCCGAGTGTCCCCCACATGCTATTTTACTATGTGAGTTTGACAATCCTACCATCAAGTAGTAGGGTCTGTGTTTCTTCTTGAATCTGGTGGGCTTACAAACAGCAGAAGTGACATGATGGGATTCCAATGCTAAGTAATAAAAGGCAAACAACTTCTGCCTGTTTCTCTTCGATGTTTTTGTTCTTGGAACCCAGCCATCCATGCTGTGAGGAAGCCCAAGCAGCCAAGAGAAGCTATATGTAGCTGTCAGACCAACAGGCCCAGCTGAGGTTGCAACCACCAGCCGGCATCAACTTTCAGACATGCAAGGAAAAGAAAAGCCTTTAGATGATTCAAGTCTCCAGACATCATGTATTCCAGATGAAGCCCAGAATAGCTCAGAATAGAAACAAGCTGTCCCTGCCGGGCTTTTTCTGAGTTCCTTGTCCTCGGAATCCAAACATATAATAAAATAGTGGTTTTATGGCACTATTTGAGGTACAGTTGTCATGAAGAAACCGATAACTGGAACAATGGAGTGAGGGAAAGGAGTAGAGCTGAAAGGGGCCATGGAGGGGAAGAACCTGCTCTTGGGAGAAGTAAGCAAAGATCTAAGTGCCTGGACCCATGCTAGGAAGCCATGGCAGGGTCCTCAGCCTCAGGACCAGCTTCTGGGATAGGTGCCCCTGCACCTGGCTAATGGAGTTACATCTCAGTAGGTGCTGTCATGGACAGAAGATGACACTGGAACAGACACCTTTTCCTGATGCCACGACAATACTGTCATTTGTAGATACTTGGAGAAGATAAGGAAGAATGGAAGAAAATATGAAATGGAAAGAATCGTAAATGGACCCAAGTATCATCATGAAATATCCACATTAAATCATGTATTTGAGGTGGGGATGATTCAGGTTTTTCTTTGCCATTCTAGATCATTTTGAATTAGTCAAAACAATAACAGTCCCATTTACCTATTTAAATTTTTAATTTAACACAATATCCAAAATGCCAGCTGAACATTTTTTAGGCATGCTCATAGAAATAGGCATTGCTCTGAGCAGGTGGTATATATTATCACATGCCCTTCGCAACGCGTTTCAAATTTAACTGGGGAATAGTATTTAGATGGGAAATTTCAGACAAACCTTCTTGTCTTTAAAGGAGCAAATCTGCTTCTACTACTGTTTTTTCTTTCTTTTCTTTTTCTTTTCTTTCTTTTCTTTTCTTTTCTTTTTCTTTCTTTTTCTTTTTCTCTCTCTTCTTTTTTCTTTTCTCTTCTCTTCTTTCTCTTCTTTCTTTTCTTTCTTTTCATTTCTTTTCTTTTGTTTATTTATATTTTTAATTACAGTAAAATGCAAATAAGATACGTTTTAGTATCTCAATTTATTTTAAGTGTTCAATACATTAGTTTCTGCTTCCACTTTTACTAATTCATTCTGTACTCTAGACCTCTCTAGAGATCTCACATAAACTCTCAGAGAGGGGTCTTAAAAAGAGAACATTCATTCTATTCATAAATGATGTGCTAAGTTTCTGCTAATGATAATTGCTCCATACCTATCCAATAACTCTCTTCTTCTGAATACTCTTTGGGACTTGTAGTAAAGTTTGTGAGATAAATAGCTTTGACTGGGATGCATCTGTGGCCCTGAAATCCAAAATCGACTTAACAGGCCTGAATGGGAGTTAAAGCCAAGAGGCTCAACATATCTGACAAAATTGGATAATGAAATAGCATCAGAGGCACTCTTTGGACTCAAACTTATAAACATGACATAGTCAAAAATGCTGATTTCATAACAAATCCCATTTGCTGCCAAATTCTACTCATTTGACCTCAGCCTAGTTCATTATATTACTCGTGGAGTTCTTATGCTCGAGTTAAGGTTTAAGAAAATAAAATATTAGTTAATTATTTTATTTGAAACCTGCAATTCCAGGTAAAGCTCTGGGGATTCCTTCCCCCTTCCTGCGTGATCCCAGAGGACGTTGTATCCTTGTCCTTTCATCCCTGTTTCCAATAGGGACCTCCCTAACTTTGACTCTTTGTGACTCCAAAACCTATCTCCATTCCACTCTGGGATTTAGGGCTTCAGTTCTATGGTGCCGCTGCTTCTCGAACCCGAGCGGTGCTACCAGTCGAAGAAGACTGTGAGATTTAGGGTGTTGCAGTGGCTAAAACTATTAGCTGTGTGGAGCTCTAGAGAAGCTAGACCTTTGGAGAAATTACGCGCATCATGAGCAGCTGCATGATACTTACGGCCTTGTAGACAGTACACGTAAGTTGAGTTCCCTGGTTTCTCAAAAAATAAAGACTCGGTATCAGGCATTCAAATAGTACACACCTCCCCTCATTTGTGATGAATGATGAATGGTTGCCTGAGTGCAGTTCTCAGAGAGAGGGGAAGAAGGAAGAGACAACAAATCGCATTTCAGTTTTCTACTCAACTTTGAAAGGAGGGGTTTGGGCAAGTCAAGGGCGCTGATCTTGCTTGAGGTCCGTTCTTATCAAATCCAGAGAGAGAGAGGGAGAAATGTGTACGTATGGAGAATTCCTAATATTTCGTTTCACTAAATTTGAGCCATGGATACCTTTGTTAATCCAGTGAAGTTCAAGGATCTCTAACTGACCCCCCCACCAAGTTTTCATTTAAATTCCAGCTAGTTAACATACAGTGCAATATAGGTTCAGGTGATAGTGACTCGTCACTTACATACAACACCCAGTGCTCATCCCAACAAGTGCCCTCCTTAGTAGCCATCACTCATCTAGCCCATCCCTCCACCCACCTCCCCTCTGGTAACCATCAGGTTATTTTCTATAATTAAGAGTCTGTTTCTTGGTTTGCCTCTTTTTTCCCCTATACTAATTTGTTGTGTTTTCCTAAATTCTACATACGAATGAAATCATATGGCATTTGTCTTTCTGTAACTTATTTCACTTAGCATAATACTCTAGCTCTATCCACGTCATTGCAAACTGCAAACTTTTATTCTTTTTTATGGCCGAATAATATTCCATTTTATAGATGTATATACTCATATTCTTTATCCATTCATCAGTTGATGGAAAATTGGACAGCAACATGAAAAAGAATGAAACTGGGCCACTTTCTTACACAATACACAAAAATATTAAAAATGGATTAAAGACCCAAATGTAAGACGAAAATCATCAAAATTCTGGAGAACACAGGCAGTAATCTCTTTGACATCAGCCATAGCAGGTTCTTACTAGATACGTCTCCTGACGCAAGGGAAATAACAGCAAAATGAACTATTGGGACTTCACAAAATTAAACGTTTCTGTACAGTGAAGAAAATGATTAACAAAACTAAAAGGCAACCTATGGAATGAGAGAAGTATTTTCAATGGTATATCTGATAAAGGGTTAGTTTCCAAAATCTATAAAGAACTTATCAAATTCAACACCAAAAAAAAAAAAAGGAAAACAACAACAAACAATCAAATTAAAATGAGAAGACATGAATAGACATTTTTCCAAAGAAAACATCCAGATGGCTCACAGACACATGAAAAGATGCTCGACATCACTCATCATGAGGGATATACAACTCAAAACCACCATGAGATGTCACTTCACACCCGTCGGAATGGCTAAAATTAGCAACTCAGGAAACAACAGGTGTTGGTGAGGATGCGGAGAAAGGGGAACTTTCTTACACTGCTGGTGGGAATGCAGACTGGTGCTGCCACTGGAGAACAGCATGGGGGTTCCTCATAAACTTAAAAACAGAACTGCCCTATGACCCGGCAATTGAACTACGAGGTATTTACCCAAAGGGTACAAAAAATACAGATTCGAAGGGATACGTGCACCCCAATGTTTATAGCAGCATTACCAACAATAGCCAAATTATGGAAAGAGATAAAGGAGCTCTAAAGTTTTTAAATGTATAAACTAATAAACATGGGATTACAAAGGCAAGCAACTTACTGAAATGAAGTGAACATATTTGTTATGAAGCTCCATAATTTCAAAGTAGTGGTGAAGATACACAGTGTATTCTGATGTCTTCAATAACTTGAATATAACATGAAAGTTTCTGAGTCTATTGTTAACGGTCCCTTAGAACTGCTTACACTACGGCGTTTTATTTCCTATATTTAACTCAAAGGAATATTACATTTCCGATAAAGAAAATAAAATAAAGACACATTTTTTTTTCTCGTCCAAGTTTACAAATCCCCAAAAGTCTAGCCACAAATCTCTTAGTGCTTAGTGGAGCCCAGTTTAACACCCACTGAGATACTAGGCAACAGCTTTGCTCTACTGTAGAATGAACTGTTTCATGCTTCTCACAAAGGTCAAGAAGAGTTATTTATCATAAAACTCTAGCTAAAGTCCCAAAACAAAACAAAACAACAAGAACAACAAAAGGCAAAAAAAAAAAAAAAAAAAAAAAAAAAAAAATCCCACCTACATCCACCAGTATAAACCAGTAACCATGGGCTGGTCTAGTCTCAGGAGATGGAAGGCTACGTGCATTATTAGACTTTGGAAAGGATTTTGGATAATATGCCACTTTCAGCTTAGAATAGTTCCATATTTGATTAGAGTTAAAAAAACAAATGAAGGAAATTGGTAGACACATTAGGTGAGCCAGGTACCATCTGTGCTTAATCATATGTTCTTTTTCTACTGTTCCTTCAAGTGAAATTTCTCCTTGGTTTAATATTCTGTGTAAATTTAGCAATGTCAATTATGTAGGAAAGGGCAAGTTACTTAAATACTCAGCTACTCGGGTTTCTCTTGTGTAAAATAAATGGGTTAAGCTAAATGATCCTAGGGTGGACCATAGTGAAAAGATAATTAATTTTAAAGTTAAACATTAGTTAAAATAGCAATGCTATTAAATGATTTCAGAAAGTTGAGACCTAGTTCATCATAGAGTTGTTAAGAGGATCAAATAAGATAACATAATGTTTCTATAAGGCACACACTAAGCCCTGACTATGGGACTTCATACCCAGACTCTGATAAGCTTGAACTAGAAATGCCTGCTCTATGCCGATGGAATCCCAATGGTGACTTTTAAATGAATGCTCCTTATTGAAAACACCATGAGCATCGGGCTACAATATGCTTATGTATTTTCAGAGAAGAAAAACTTTCCTGTAACAGCATTTCTCAAATTTGTTTGCATCCGCAATGCTGGAGTGTAGAGTAGAAAGGTCGTAGAAGAGAGATGAGTAGGAGATTCAGGAGGGCAGTGGATCATGAAAGACATTTCATGCCATGTTAAGACCCATGGAAGACAAATGGATGACAGGCAGAGACCTGAGAGGGTGAAGCACCTTGACAACACAGTTAGACTGCTGGTTTGAGTGAGTGCTTTCCCGGATTTTTGTAAGGCAGGAACACAACAAAGAAATGAGTGTGTTCTGTGTCCTGGCGGGTGCCAGCTCACAGGGTGGGTAAGCTACTCCCATAGACCCTGACCCCCACGAGAGGCCCAAGACCCGCCCCCTGATAGCCTTCACCTCAGCACACCTGCCGGCCATCGGACACCCCTCCCAGAACACGGTAGCTGGACCTTTTGTCTCACATACACAAAATAGTTTGATGTTGACCCGTCAAACTAATAGGGTTGGAGCACATCGTATTCTGCTTTTTTAAAATTGGTTCTCACCACTTAACGCTATTATTTAGGAGCATTCACAAGGGGATCCTAAATGAGAGAATTTCTCCAAAGTCTGGCTTACTTCACACTGGGAGGGCAATAGAGTGATGAGCAGGAAAGACATTCTAGGCTAACTGCTCAAGTTAGTGCACTTAGCGATGAAAGGACACATTCAAGGGGACTGAAGCACTAGGCTGATGTGCACTTGCTATTATCTTTCTATCTATGTGTGGTAGACAGAAGGAGGCCCCTCAGATACCCAAGGACTAATCCCCCAGAACCTGTGAGCATGTTACTTTTACGTGGCAAAAGGGATTTTGCAGAGGTGATTAAATTAGCAATGGATCGTGAGTGGGAGACATGGTCCTGGATTATCTAAGAGGGCCCGATGCGATCATAAAGGGCCTGTCACACGTCCTTCTGTAACAGAGGAAGCAGAGCTGAAAGAGACAGAGACAAAGAGGCAGAAATTTGAAGATGCTATGCTACCATCTTTGATGGGGGAGAAGGGGCCAAGGACATGGAGTACAGGTGGCGTATAGAAGATGGAAAGGCAAGAAAAATGGCTTCTTCCCTAGAGCCCCCAGAAGGAACACAGCTATGCCAACACCTTGGTTTTGGAATTTACACCTACATACTCTAAGAAAATAAATATATGTTGTTTAAGCCACTAAATTTGTCATATTTTTAAAGTTTATTTTTTTGAGAGAGGGAAAGAGAGAGAGAGAAAGAGAGAGAGAAACTTAAGCAGACTCCACACCTAGTGAGGAGCCCCATGCAGGGCTTGATCTCATGACCTTGAGCTCATAACTTGAGCCAAAATCAAGAGTTGGGCACTTACCCACTGAGCTATTTAGCACCCCTGGTCATAGTTTTTTAATAGTCACAATAGTCAACTAACATATCACATGTCTATGCAATATAATTTTTCTACTTTTTCCTCTTGGCTAAACACATAATACACAATATTGCCCCAACCAGAAAATATATTTGAATTACCATGTGTGGAAAGAACAGTTCCAACACAGAGCCCCAATCCCTCACCCCCAAGAAAAGACAAGAGAAAATAGTTGGATATTTGTATTGTTTCCAGGATTTAATTAATAATTTCCATTCAAATGTTATGAATTATCAGGAGTATCTTAAAAATAATTAATTAAATATACATGTTTAAAATTCTTTCCACACAATGTTAATACTTGCTTTTTTTATAAAACAATTTCTTTGCCTTTAATAGAATGTATCATTTATCACATTTGCTGTAGAATATCAATGATTTCTTAATAGATGGTTAACTATTGCTGGTTAACACTCTACCTAGATTCCAAAATGTCACAAGAATCATAGACATTTAAAGAGAATTTATCAGAGAGCCTGATTAAGCAACTAGCTCTTGATTTCGGTTCAGGTCATGATCTCACGGTACTTGGGATTGAGCCCTCCCCCCCAAACCCCCCTGTTGACAGAGTAGAGCCTGCTTGGGATTCTCTCTCTCTCCCTGTCTCTCTGTCTCTGTCTCTCTGTCTCTCTCGAAATAAACCATTAAAAGAGAGAGAGAGAGAATTTGGCTAAGTACATGATTGTGTGTGTGTGTGTGTGGTGTGTGTGTATAAAAAGACATCATGCTGTCTACACCAACTCTCTCAGCTTTATCATTTTTTAATTCTGGGATCCTGAAAACTAACTTTGCCTCTGTACCTCCGTTTTCCCGAAATACCACCTCATAAGATTAGTGGAAATGATCACTAGAGAAAATGTACATAAAATGCTAGAAATAGTACCTGGTGCTCTGAAACATTAGCTATTGGTGTCATTATTATCACCACTATTATTCCCACTAAACTAAATAAACGTGCAAGGAACCTCAAAGCTCTTGAACCATCCGGTGATTGGGGATACACCACTGTAGGTATTAGTGTTAGTCACGTTCCTGTATCTTACCGATGGCCAGCATGACTTCTCCAACCGGCCATTTATAACCCTTTAGGTTATACCGTCGCCACAGGCTGCCCACTAACGCAAATTACTCTTCTTCTGTTTCAATGGTTAGGATTCAACACTGTAGGATCGTTCAAAACTTTTTTTTTTTTTTTTTTTTTTTTTTTCAGAATAGTGGGTGGTATAGATCCTCTTAGCATTTACTTTGCCATTGGCTAAATCAGAATCATGTTTAATCTTCTTAGTTGGATCGTCAGAATTTTAAACCAACAAATGGCTGAAACCCTTTAAATCTGGCTGTGGGCACTGACAATTTAACAACAAATTCACTTAACTGAACCAAGCGTTAACCATGTCACAACCATGTTGACTAGACATTTACCCTCTTAGAAATGAAAATATCAATATCATGAGGACTTTGTGATTTCTGAATTGTATTGTTAAATATCCAGGAACCAGGACCCTAGTTACCAGTTGCGAGAATATGAATCCGTATACCTGGAATACTCATTAAGAGGCCACTTACAATTTATATCAGAATTGGCAATTGACAGCTTCTTGAACTATTGGTCTCAGTTTTCTCGTTTTTGACATAGAACCAAAAGGATATCACCCAGTAATTACAATATATGTACAGCAACTATACACTTAAATGATTTAGTAGCCAAATGTAACCCACTCAAAAACTTGCTGTCTTTGAAGCCTTTGAACATAACCATAGACTACTATAATCTCTCATTTTTCCAGATTCATAGCTTTTAATTGAATATATCCTCTCATTTGAATATTAACTATTTGCCATATAATGACACTTTATTATTTTTTTTAAGGTTTATTTCTTTTTGACACAGAGAGACAGAGTGTGAGCGGGGGAGGGGCAGAGAGAGAGGGAGACACAGAATCCAAAGCAGGCTCCAGGGTCCGAGCTGTCAGCACAGAGCCTGACATGGGCTAGAACTTATGAGCCACGAGATCATGACCTGAGGAAGTCAGGCACTTAACCGACTGAGCCACCCTCGCACCTCTATAATGACACTTTTTAATTTACAAAAAAATTACATCTTGTCTCAGTATATAGGTAAAAGGGTCATTCATTAAAAAAAAAAAAAAAAAAAAAAACAACACTCTGCACATATTCAGTATTAGCTCCCCAGAAATTTTTTTTATCACATTACTTTAATGTGTTATTGAGTCCATGTTAGCAGGTTAATTTTAATACAATCTAGTTAATTTCCTACACAGTACAGGTCAGAATATAATGCATTCATTCCAACAGTGGCAGAAGGAGAGACAAGATATATCATGGTGAAACTAATACCTGTTCCTCAATAATTGTAGCCTGAAGCTTTGGTTTTACTAACAACCAGACATCAGCATCATTTTCACATAGGAACAGAACAGTTGGTCTGCGTCTTTCCCTCACTAATTCCGTGAACATGTATAGAAGATCCCAAGGCTGGTACTATTTCGTTATTGGCAATCGTTATTGGCAATAAATAACGATTCTGTTTGTTTATTTAATAGAGGGAAGATGGAAAAGTCATTTTAATATGGATGGATACACCTCTTTTAGTGGTTTATTATTGCATTAGCACAGACTCGGTCCAAAGAAGGGCATTGAGAAATGACCCCATTGGTTTCCTCTCTTTGGCGTGCCTTATCAAGTTTTACTCTAAATCTTTGCATTTATAAAGGGAGGAAAAAAACAAAGACAAAGCTTTTTATACTGTACGCTTCAGACTCAGGGACATCTGGGGAAGAGCTTTTCAGAGGTGAGGAGAAACGGGGAGGGGGGCAGAAGTACAAGGTGAAGACCTACTCGTTGGCATTCTTGGGTGCAATGCAGTGCAGGCTCGTTCTGGACCTGGTGTGAATAAAGCCGCAGGCCGTAACGTGCACCTGTCTTTTGTGATCATTCTTGACCACAAAGCATTAAATTGTAATTGTCGGGCGCCTGGGTGGCGCAGTCGTTAAGCGTCCGACTTCAGCCAGGTCACGATCTCGCGGTCTGTGAGTTCGAGCCCCGCGTCGGGCTCTGGGCTGATGGCTCAGAGCCTGGAGCCTGTTTCCCATTCTGTGTCTCCCTCTCCTCTCTGCCCCTCCCCCGTTCATGCTCGTCTCTCTCTGTCCCAAAATAAATAAACGTTGAAAAAAAAAATTTTAAATTGTAATTGTCACGGCTCTATTTTTTTTAAAAGCAAATCTTTCCTTGAAAATGACTAAAACGTACTAGTCGAACCACATGTCGTTCTTTTTTTCTTAATTTTTTTTAACGTTTATTTATTTTTGAGACAGAGAGAGACAGAGCATGAACGGGGGGGGGGGGCAGAGAGAGAGAGGGAGACACACAATCCGAAGCAGGCTCCAGGCTCCAAGCCATCAGCCCAGAGCCAGACCCGGGGCTCGAACTCACGTACCGCGAGATCGTGACCTGAGCTGAAGTCGGACGTTTAGCCGACTGAGCCACCCGGGCGCCCCCACATGTCGTTCATTAAGGGAATAACTGCATCAAGAATATTTATACATAAGTAACAGGTAAAGTGATTCTGATTAATCTTTGGGCCTTCTCGCGTGACAATTGATGCAATTCTTAGGGCGCCACAAGTAGGTGGTGTTGAATGCGCTCCTCCTCACCGCATCCTGCTTTGGTTTGTTTTCTGGAATTGCCTTGCATGGACACTGTTCAGGTCCCAAATTGTTAGCTTTGAAAAAGTTGATATCAATGCCAACTCCAGAGCACTGTTGACTTTTAGCATCTGCTAATGTTGAAAGATCATAAAAGTTGGTATATTTATCAGTGATTTATGCAATGCTAGCTAAGCCCGTGACTCCCAGCTACTGCGTCAATTTGCACACTACAATAACGGGACATATATTCTCCTTCAACAAACTTCCTGGGGATAACGGCACGACTGCCAGTTTCTTTAACTGAGCAGTGTGCCATCAGCATAGCTTACAGGGTTTTGTCTCATTTGGAATTTGATTTGTGCTGGGGCAGGAAAGACACGTTTTGTCGTTCATTTGAGTTGGGGGTCTGAAGAACACAACCGCCAGCTTGGTACCCATGGCATCTTTGAATCTATGGTACCTTCTGCCTTCTCGCAGCAGAGATCTCTCCTGGCTACTGCAGTCGACGAGTCTAGAGTTTTCCCTTTACCTGTTTTATTCTCACTCCTCTCTAGAATTGAATACTAAGCCTTTGCCATTATGCCTCAAGTGATGGGTGATGAATGTGGATACCAATTACTTAAAAAAGAAATCTGTTAATTAAATGTATTATTTCAAGAAGACAAAGCATGAAATCTCACTACCATGTAAAAAATGTATACCATTTATCTTTATTTTCAAAAGAAAACGGCTTTTAGATACGTAGATACAGATAGGTAGGTAGGTAGGTAGGTCAGTCGATATATAGGCAGATAGATGATAGATGATAGATGATAGATAATCTCATTTTATCTTCCCCTTAAATCTACTTGATTATATTGATTTGTGAAGAAAATTAAAAAAAAAATTCTGTCAGGTATACATGAGTACGAACCAATCTGTTTCAGTTTAAAAAAAAAAAGACTTTTTTTTTTCTCTTATGCTGCTTGAAGAGAAACTGAACAACAGATTCTACTAAGGCTAATTGACATAAATTCTATTATTGAATTAATTCAATTTCTATTAAGCACCGTGGTGCTAAGCCTTGTGTTATGGCAATCATTCGTCACCATAGAAAGACTTGCTCTATTATATGAAATACAGGATTTGTTCAAAATAAAATGGTAGATAATATTTGAGAGATAATATGCAATACGTTATCCCAGGATTATCCCCCATTATTTTGGAGATGCTAATCCTTACTGTAAATCTCAGGCTAGTAGCAATTTTTCACTAAAAACCATCACATATTTTATGATTAAATAATACAATTAAAAGAGATTAATTTGCTTTCTGCTTTTGTAAAATTCACATGACAGCATAATGCAGGATGCTATCTTCCCCCTAAAAGCTGCATTTTTGTATTATTATTTCCTTTAGGGAGTTCACTAACTCTGGATAAATGCTGTGTGTTTATAAACTGCCTTTTATGTCTCAAAAGTGTCTATTTTTCTGAACAGACTGAAAAAAGCTACTTCCTCTTCTAATGTATCACTCTAAAGACTAGAGGACAATATGGACTAGGTCAAAAGGAGCTTAAAGCAGCAGGATCCTTCAATTAATAAGACAAGATAAATATTTGAGGAGCTTTAAAGGTTCATTCTCATAAAGATTTAGATAACCATCATATGTTATATAATGACTTCATTTTCATAATCATCATCTGAAATTCCCTTCAAATTAAATATATATATTACATGTAGATATTTTATTTGACATATCCTCCCAATGAAACAATTACTTTGGTGCATTTAATGGCCCTCCTCCTAACTGATAGAGCTGTACAATGTTTCATTCTGCTATTAAAATATTCTAATTGAATCAGTCACCCTGGTCCCATCTGTTATATACTGATCTCATACGGAGAAACTGCTGGAATCTCTCCAGGGCAGCGAATGTACTTAGTTCCTTTCATGGCTCATTGGATGTCACACGCAGGAGGACCTTGTTCTTGGTTTGAAATGATAACTAAGGCTCTGGGTATACAAAACCACAGTAAATGTTATGGAGATTAAATCAGTTCTTTTTTCATACTCTCAGAACGCTTGCAGAGTAAAAACAATTGTGGTCTATGTCACTGTTGGGCAACCTACCCTTCATCATGGTCTATGAGAGAAGCCTGAGGAGAATTCCTGAATATTCCCTCTAGTTCTAAGTACGATGGGACCAAGGACCCTAAGTCTGCAGAAATATCCGTAGGAATCCACCATCCAAGCTTGGAACTGACCAGGACACCAGAAGTCAGCGCCCATGTGATGATATTCCTAAGTACAGAAGACCTCTGTTCTTTCAGAGATCATGGGAGCAGCTACGAGCATTTCCCAACAAATTTACTGGTTTCAAATGTTAGTTTCTTGGAAATTCACTATGATTTAATGGCGGGGTAAACCACTGAACTTCACGTATATAATCTTTTGTTAAAAGGTCATAGTCACAATGGTCTTGATATGTTAATTAGGAGGATTGGGCTGACAAAATGTAGGTTTTCATAAGTGATAGATGAAAACACTGTATTTTTCTCTGCGTTTGCCATTGCTGTTTTTCGGCTCTAACTCTTTGATACGTGGAATGTGGATGTTTTTTACAAAGACAAAAATCTTATCTTTATTACCATATCTTAATAACTAGGTGGGTTAGTCTAGCTGATATTTCTGTTCTCTGAATTGTATGTCTACACATTATTAATTGTGATGATGCTTCATTACAGAGTTCACATCTCAGATGTGAACTTCATTACAGAGCTTACATCTCAGATCCTTTTTGGTCTTAAGAAGGCCATGAAGTGTAACCAAAGAAACTTGTACGTTACTTATTCCAACAGCTAAACATAGAACTTTATCTATCTATCGACTGATTGATTTATCTACCTATCCACCCATCCAAATGAGCATACACTTTTCTTCTCTCTTATCCTATTCTGTTTAATATTTCAAATATTAAATATTTTCAAAATTTGTTTTTATCAAGCTACGCATGCATATAAAGAATCAACTAGTGAGGCGCCTGGGTGGCTCAGTTGGTTGGACGTCAGACTTCGGCTCAGGTCATGAGCTCACAGTTCGTGAGTTTGAGCCCCACATTGAGCTCTGTGCTGACAGCTCAGAGCCTGGAGCCTGTTTTGGATTCTGTGTTTCCCTCTCTCTCTCTCTCTCTTCTCTCTGCCCCTCCCTCACTCATACTCTGTCTCTCTGTCTCTCAAGAATAAACGTTAAAAGAAAATTAACAAAAACAACAACAAAAAAAGAATCAACTAGTTATACCAGATTTAAAAATCCAGTGTCCCTATATGAGGCAATCCTTTGGCTCTTGTATCTGATTCATTAAGTACTCACTTCTTTTATACAAATTACATGTCGGTGTCTATTGACCTTCGGGTATGGCTCTTTTCCACTTAGTTTTTTTTTTTTTCTCTGCTTGCCTTCTTTTGCACACGTATACTTCCTCATCTATCTTTTTTCCTGATAAGCTCATATCCCACCATGGGTCTGATCAGTGCTCAGCGTTAGATTCTGTGTTACTCTGCGCCTATCCAGAGCTCATTTCCTATTTATGTGGCCCATTCCCTTCCCACATCCCTAAGACTAACTTTTCACATCTCTCTCTTCAAACCTCTAACATCTTCCAAGTTGTCTTTCTAGTGTCACTTGCAGTTGACCTTGCTTCCTATTTTTCTGAGAAAACTGATGTAGGTAAGAGAGAGAGAGCCACCAGAAGCTCTCAGGTATGACACAGAGCCCCCAGATCCCCCACACTGTGCCTTGTGTCCTGTAAGGGCAGATGAGCCACCTGCACTCATATGTTTACCATTTCTCCCGCCCAACAGATCCACTCCCTTTGGCCACACCAGGCACAAATACAACACTTCTCCATTTTCCACACTTCTCCTGGATAATTATTATTATCGAATACTTTTCTTACATTTTTTTAAAAGGAAGAAGCCCTCTCAACACATTTAAAGTCAGTCCCCACATTTGTTCCTTCTCATTTTCCTACCCACAATCCCCCAGTAAGGCAAATCTCCACAAAGTATTGTCTGGACAGATTCGTTCTCTTCAACTGAACTCTTCACATCTTCTCTTGATCCAACTCAATGATGCTTTCATTCTCACAATGCTTGTAAAGGCTTTAATAAGAAGACTAATTCCCAGTCACCCCGTGACTTGAACATCAACATTTGGTGTGACCCAACTCTGACACAGTTTCTTCCTTTGGATTCCAGGAAACACCTGGTGTCCTAGACTTTGTTTCTCAGTCTATTTTTCTGATCTCGCCTCAGCCTTCTGACCTTCACATGCTGGTAAGCCCCAGGACTGCCTTCTATTACACTCAAACCTTTCATGACATTACCTAATCTCATGGCTTCAGATTTCCATAGCTAGCCTGAACCTTTCCTCTGAACTCCAGTGTGACACTCAGTTGCTTATTCAACATTTCTACTCTGATGTCTAATAGATCTTTCAGGCTTACCATGTATAAAACCACATCCCAAGGAGAAGGAAAGAAAGAAAGAAAGAAAGAAAGAAAGAAAGAAAGAAGAAAGAAAAGAAAGAAGAAAAAGAAGGAAAGAAAGAAAAGAAGAGAAAGAAAGAAAAGAAAGGAAGGAAGAAGAAAAGAAAGGAAAAGAAAAGAAAAAGAAAGAAAAAAAAAAAAAAAAAAAAAAAAGAAAAAAAAAAAAAAAAAAGAGAAAAGTAAGATTGAAGGAGGAATGTGCTTCTACCACTAGTGAAGATCTTGCTTGGCTTCCTCATAGGCTGTTGCCCTTTACTCAGTCCAGCAGCAAATCTTATTAGTTCTGCCTCCAAATTCTATTCACTCTTTCCACCTTTACCACCACCACCCAAGGCAAAGTCTCCGTTCCCTCATCTGTATTATCACAGATGCTGCGAACACAGATTGCTGTCTTTACCCACTTTTCTGTCTGTCTCAACACAGAGACCAGACTGACTAAGTTAAAATGACATATTATGCCATGTGTCTAGTCAAAATATCATTTCCTAATAATTTAGTTTCTTTTAAATATCTCTTCACTGTCTTTAGGAGCAGTTTTAGAAGGTAACAAGAGGAAATGGACGTATTCATCCTCTGTTCCAGATGCACCTGTATATTGAAGAACCGTGTTATCAGAATCAGAATCAAAATGTCTCATTAACAAGTCGCTACCTCGGGTAGTTGTGCTGTGGACTCCAGAGTGTGAAGGGACTAGATGAGCTGTGTGCGGGGGCTCGGGGTGGGAACTCTGGGGGGAAGGGAATGCTGGGAAGGCTCTCCTTTTCCATCTGGAATTACTTTTGGGGAGGGTCCAAGACAGAAGACAGGAGACAAAGCATAACCATGGTGTGTTTTCATGGTGCATCCACTTTCCTTTGTTCTCGACCTTCCAGATGACTCTGGGCCTTTATATCTGAAGGTCTGATAATCACTCTGAGGAGCCTTAGGCTGCAAATCATGCTTCTCTCCCTGCAGAACGTGAAATAGCTGAGCACATAAACATCTGATTGCCGACAGCAGAGGAAGAGTAAAACACTGAGCCACACCTTAGGGGTCATTTCCCAGAAGTTTCCTAAAATCTGCTAGGCAAGTCGAGGTAACACAAAAATAACACCACGGTTAACCTTCATCTTGTGTAATCCGGTTGGAAAAACCTGCAGAACCAAAGCTACTTAGGCTCTGCATTATAATAAAGTGTGGCCTATGAGTTCAGAAGGAAAGAACTCTGCTATGTGATTCAACACTAAAGAAGACAGAGACAAAGTCTACTGGAAAACACTTAACGCATTTCAGTGTGTTCACGGCCATCGTCCAGAAGAAGAAAGCAATGATGATACGTATGCATCCTGCTAGAAAACCTTAGATGGCTTGCGGCCACATACGAACCCATATCCTTCAGGAGAAGATTTAGCCCCATCTAAAGCAGGGCTGCATGAGTGCAGGGGCAGGGTGTATGCCGAGCAAAGAAGCTTCTGGGGATTTGTCGATGCATCCAAGACGGACAAAGGCAGATGCAATTCCTCCACTGAAAGCAGTGCTGGGGAGATGCATGGAAATCAAAGACAGACAGAGGGGGGGCTCCAGAGACACCACAGGAAAAGAAATGTTCCATCCCTCTGGCCTGCAACAACACTTGATCAAAGGTTATCTAACCAGAACCTTTTGGTACCAGCATTATAACTATATCCCTCCCCATAGAAGGTCCTCGTTGCTGTTCTGAACTTGTGGTTTCTTTCCACTATGTTGGCCCTGTCCCACCATTATCATCCCCAGCCATGCGGTGTGTATTCAGATATCAACCTGCCTTACCTGAGACTAGACTAAAGGAAACAAGAGAAGCATGTAAAAATGGAGATCCAAAGGTAAAATGGGAAAGCCTTAGAGGAAAAGCCATGGGCGAACAGAGAAAATATCTAATATTACACTGAAGAAAGGCTTCTGCATTTCTATACGAATACTGGAATCCCAGTGAGGACTTCTTCCTAAGTGAGAATTCCACAGAAATCTTTCCTATGTAGGACTGTCAACTGAAGCTTTAAATGAGCCATGCAGTCTGTTAACGTGTTTTGATATAGTAAAACATACATATATAATATGAAATATATAGAAATATAATATTTATGTATATTCTATATACTTAATGTTATTAATAAATTAATATATATTAATTTATATTAATTAAATATTTATTTATATTTATAAATTATATTAATTAATTATAGATAATATGTAATTTAATATTTATAATATTTAATATAATATAATAACAATTATATATTTCTATATAATCACATATAATAATAAACTACATAATAATATTTATATATAATAATGTAATAATATAATATACAGTAAAACCTTGGATTACAAGTAACCTTTTCTGCGAGTGTTCCGCAAGACAAGCAAACACTTCTGCTCGATTTTAACATGGCAAAGAAGCGATGTCTTACAATATGAGTCGTACGTGATGCAGAATGTCACATGATCACAACTGAGCCAATGGTTCTTCTCTCTCTCTCTCTCTCTCTCTCTCACTGCGGGATTGTGGATGTTCATCTCCTATGCTCAGATGTTCAGTCTCAGGCCGCAGTGTTTGGCAGGAATCAATGATTTTTCAGGACGTTGGAAGGTGCCCACAACTGGCCCACATAGTGTATTTTTTGTCCCTTCAAAGCACCTATGGCCAGTCCTTTGCTTTTCCGTACAAGAGTGGGCTTAGGAATGCTTTGCTTCGTTCTAGGTCAGGCTGCCTGCAGATAGAGACCATTTCCTCTGCTGCCTTATTGCCACTTACATTCAATACAGTACATGACAAGAGTCTGTTAATACTGCACTGTAGTGTAGACAATGGTCCCCATGCAGAAAAAAGTTGAAAAGTGGAAAGAAGGAGATAATTACTGCGGAAGTTAAAAGGAAATCATTGAGAAGTACGAACAAGGCATGTGAGTGGCAGAAATTGCAAGATTTATAAGTCTACGTCTGCATCGCTTCTGCAGAGAGAGGAGGAGAAAAAGGGGGAGGAATCCCTCACCTCAAATGAGATTAGGGAGAAGTGGAATGTGGGAAGCAGTGCAAAATGTTGTCGAAAAGCACCACCCAAGTAAGGCTGTAGGAATGTGAACAAGGAATCTATTTAACAGTGCAATGTCACATTTCTGTGAAAACCTCAAAAGGAGACAAAAGCACGTGTCACTGGATAGGTTCCTTGTTAAAGCTGCACAAAAAGAAAAAAATTCCACTGAGCCAAGAGATATCAGTGATTCCCTTAGTGACAGCGAAAGTCCTACACAATCACCCTCCTCTCTCTTGTCTCCCTCACACCAGCCTCGAAAGTGTTCAAAGGGAGGTGCAGGTTAGTTTGTTCATTTCTGTTTATATTTTGTATTATATTACAGTGTCATAATCATTTTATATGAATATTTTGGGGTGTAGAACAAATCATCTGAGTTTCCATTATTTTTTATGGGGAAATTCGCTTTGATATACAAGTGCTTTGGATTACAAACATGTGTCTCAAATGAATTAGACTTGCAAACCAAGGTTTTAGTATATATATATATATATATATGTATATGTATATTGTATAATATGTATATGTGTATATGTATATATGATATGTGTATATGTATATATATGTATATGTATATATGTATATGTGTATATATATGTATATATGTATATATGTATATATGTATATATGTATATATATGTATATATGTATATATACGTATATATATATGTATATGTATATTTAGTGTGTATATATATATATATACATATATATTTATATATATATATATATGTATATATATATATATATATACCTTTTATTTTTTTTTTTTTTTTTTTTTTTTTTAAATTTTTTTTTTTTTTTTCAACGTTTATTTATTTTTGGGACAGAGAGAGACAGAGCATGAATGGGGGAGGGCCAGAGAGAGAGGGAGACACAGAATCGGAAACAGGCTCCAGGCTCTGAGCCATCAGCCCAGAGCCCGACGCGGGGCTCGAACTCACGGACCGCGAGATCGTGACCTGGCTGAAGTCGGACGCTTAACCGACTGCGCCACCCAGGCGCCCCATATATACCATTTTAAAATTGTGGTGGCCAGGCAGAGGAACTAGAGATTTTGTAGAAATATTGTTGCCTTTTCTTGATCACACATATTATTGTCTTTAAGAAACCCAAATAGTTAAATTTGCTAAAACTATACCACACCGTTTTGTAATATACCACTGTAATGCACAATGCTAAACAAAAACCTGCCTTTAAAACATTTAGAATAAATTTTTTTTACAGCATTGTTTATAGACTCAAGCCATGAGTTTGTACTTGCCATAATTAGTCTAGTTGGCACTATTTCTTTCAGAAAAAGAATACAAATGGCACCGGCTCTAATGTGCATTAATGAAACCACAGTTTGACATTAAAAAGAAAAGCCCCATCCATGTTTTCTAAGAGTCTACCAGAACATAAATTTACCTTTCCAGTACTCAATTACAAGATCTCCGTGATGAAAACTGGTTAGGAAATCATTTAAAATAATAACATTAGGGATTCCTGGGTGGCTCTGTCGGTTAAGCATCCAGCTTTGGCTCAGGTCATGATCTCGCAGTTTGTAAGTTCGAGCCACGCGTCGGGCTCTGTGCTGACAGCTTGGAGCCTGAAGCCTGATTCGGATTCTGGGTCTCCTTCTGTCTGCCCATCTTCCCTTGTGCTCTGTCTCTGTCGGTCTCTCAAAAATAAATAAATAAATATAAAAATTTTTTTAAATAATAATAATAATTTATTTTTGTATCAAGTTTACAAAAGCTGTGTTAGGGGTTGTGCAAATACAAATAAGGCATGATTTGTACACTCAAATTGTTTATTATTTGGTTAATACCTATTTCTATGACCAATATGAACAAATCAGAGAACATCAAACTGGCAAAGTGTGTGGTTCTAAAAGGAAAAGGAGATGGGAGAAAAAACAATAATCATGATCGTCTGATAAACGGAGAAAAGACTTCCCGTGGAGATGAAACTTGAGTCAGAGGAATGGGTATGATGACCTGGAAGGGGGAGGCCGGGCCGGAATTGGGAAGAAGCTTTCCATGCCAAGCTGGCACCTTAACAGCTCACACAAGAACACAGCAGATATTTGGGGATGCTCAGTAAAGAAACATTGAAATGAGGGGCGCCTGCGTGGCTCAGTCAGTTAAGGTTATGCCTTCAGTTCAGGTCATAATCTCACAGTTCATGAGTTCGAGCCCTGTGTCCTGCTCTGTGCTGACAGTTCGGAACCTGGAACCTGCTTCAGATTCTGTGTCTCCCTCTCTTTCTGCCCCTCCCTGACTCACGTTCTGTCTCTCACTCTCTTTCAAAAATAAATAACAGTAAAAAGAAAAAAAAATGTCAAAATGAGAATGCAGTTTTCAGAGGACTAGAAGACACATCTGATATTCAACAAAGATTATAGGTTGCTAGACAGAGAGAAGCAGCTCCCTTCCCAGATGAACTTTCCGAGAGGACTCCAGTCCTGGTCAAGACCTTGCTTGCACCGTTGTGAGAGATCTTGGAGCTAAGGATCTAAGCCATACCTGGATCCCTGACCGATTGAAATTCTGAGATAATAAATGGGAGCCACAAATTTTGCAGTCATTTCTTCTACAGCAATAGATAAGTAATAAAGGCATATGGATGTGCGCTGATAGACAAAAGATGACAGTACAGGGCAGCAGAGGAAAATATTGCACAAGCAGTATTTACCTTATGTGCAGGCATATTAGAGAAAAATAAAAGGATGCAGAGGAAAGTCACACATTTAGAACCTTGCGGAATCACTGAGACCTGAAATGTTAAGTCTGGAATCTGTGGGAATTAAGATATTACCATTGCTATTGCTGGTCATGTATTAAGAATTTTTTTTCAGTGCCAGACAACTTTTCTTTTAATTTTTTTTTTAAAAAAACATTTATTCATTTTTGAGAGAGAGAAATGGAACACGAGTGGGGGAGGGGCAGAGAGAGAGGAGACACAGAATCCGAAGCAGCCTCCAGGCTCCGAGCTGTCAGCACAGAGCCCGACGCGGGGCTTGAACTCATGAACTACGGAATCATGACCTGAGCCAAAGTCCTATGCTTAGCGGACTGAGCCACCCAGGCAGCCCTCAGTCCTAGACAACTTCTGAGCATCGTACGTGTAGGGACTCAGTTAAAATTTATGAGAACTCTCGAAGTTCCTGTACTGTCCCATTTTACAAGTAATGGATAGTAACTGGGTAAAAGTAACGGGTGGGAGGTCCAGGCAATGGGATCCCGAAGCCCGCGTTCCTAGAGATACGGTGCTCTGAGCACGACTTAGGATGCGAAGAATATAGGTGGAGACTCTCCAACTTGAGAGTGGTAGGGGTGGGGTCTCCAGGGCTTAATAGTAGCCAAAATGCTCATTCCTAATGTGAAGAAACTATTGTGCAATATATCTGAATCTGACCCTAAACATAGGGATGTCGTAATGACTTTAGTTGTAAAGGAAAAGTTCAGTCGCTACTTCGTTGTACAACCACCACAACAAAATTCTTTTTAATATTTAAGAATTTGCCTTTTAGGTTGAAATGTAACTGTAGAGATATGCTGAGCATGCCCTGAATAGAATATATATGGCTTATGAGCAAAAAAATAAATAAATAAAAAATATGTGCTTCATAAATGCATATTTTGTGCCAGAATAGAGTCTCAACTGGCTTTATGGTTGGTGGTGGTAAAAGCTACAAGGGACGGGGAATAAATTAATAGCGTCACGGTTGCATGATTGCAACATAACTTTTATCTTAATGACAAGTGTACCATGGCAATAATAAAAGTTTCAGAAATGATGGGGCACTTATGCCTTCAATGAACCATATAAGTAGATATTTATATGATATCTTTGGCAGAGGATACAATCCTATATTTCATCATGAACAAACCACTGAGATCGGTTGTAGACATCGGAAACTTCTGGTTTATTGGGCTTCACTGTTCATATATCTATTCATTTCAAAACCTTTTGCTCATGGTACACATTTGTGGAGGGGCACCTGGGTGGCTCAACTGACTAAGCGTCCAACTCTTGATTTCAGCTCAGGACATGATCTCACAGTTTGTGAGACTGAACCCCAGGTCGGGCTCTGCACTGACAGCGTGGAGCCTGCTGGGAATTCTCTTTCTCTGTCCCTCCTTCTCCCTCTCTCAAATAAAGCTTAAAAAAAATAAAAGTAAAAAGTGCAGATCTGTGGAAGAAACGTATAGGCAGGACTGGATCATCCAGAAGCAAATCAGCCCTGTGCTCTAGACTTGTTTGCATTTGCTAAATTGAGATATACCCCTAGGTCTAGGCGCTAAAATGCAAACCATATCACAGTCAAGGGATGTGGGAAAATGAGGGAATTACAGGGGTCACTGATGGATGAGTTTTCTAGCTCACGGAAGTGGTGATGGTGTTTACAAAGAGGATGGGGAAGACGGCGGGGTTGGCTGCATGGAACCGAGGTCCTAACGGTGATATGCATACTTACAGGTGAAAAATGAACACATACACTGTCAAGAGAAAAGGCAAAAAGCATACTTCGTTATATTAAACCTTAGTTCTAGCTAGAAGGGGAAAACATTGTAAATTGTAAATACACCCCCCATGTGGTTTTGAGGTATAAACTCACGTCACCTGTATATTCCGAGAATCCCAAGAAAGGTACTTAATTTATAGGAGGCTCTGGTTGTCATTACCTACCGTCAGGCATGTTCAGAGGTGTAGACACTCCTCTCTGAAAGACAAACAAACAAACTTCAACCTAGGATCTCCAAGAATTTTTGCAGAGGTGGTGGGAAGACTTGGGGCTCCCAGCAAAGATGAGAAAACACCCTGGGGCAACTAGGTGGCGTCATGGGTGAGTACCCACAAAGTTGTGGTATCTACAATGGAGTGAGGATCACACCCACACAGGCTTCAGATTTGGGAGTTAGCAGTCACAAAACACAAAACAAGCACGTTTAACGTGTTTTTGAGAAAACCATAGTGAACATTTGAGCAAGATTGAAGAAATAAACCAACAGGTTTAAAAAAAAATAATGAAAAGAATATCTATAAATGAGAACTATGATTGAAAATTTGAAACTCAAGATGAGACACAAGAGAGTGAGAGAGATCCCCAAAGCCATCAGAATACAGTCCAGGGAGAAAAGGCTTAGAGAGAAATGCTAAACATTATATAGAAAATAGAAAGATCCTAATAAAGACTTCATTAACTTTCCACAAGGAGAGAGGGGAAATACATTTAAAAAGAGGCACTATTCAAAGAAATAGCGTCTGAGAGTTTTACAGAGAGGGAGACCACAAGCCTCAGATCCAGGAAGCATGGAAAATGCAAGTAAAAGGAAATCCACACTTCGACATTTCACGTTGAAATGAAAGAACCTCAAAGAAAAAGAAAATAAATTAAAACCACTCGCGGAGAAAAGACAGATCACCTACAAAGAACAATGAGGCTGACAGTTGAATGACAGGATCAACAAATGCAGGGAAACAGTAAAATAGTCATTTGAATGTTCTAAGAGAAAATAGTCATCAACTGAAAAATTCAAAATTCCAATCAGGAATGATATCTAATAGTTTTTGTACCTGAAACCCAAAAGTGTCTTGTCACCAGCATACTTTCACTGAAGGAGGTTGTGAAGACACATTTCAGAAAGAGGGGAAATGATTTTAGAATGTAGTTTTGACACAAAAGACACTGGTGATTTCTTTTTTAATTTAACCGTCTGCGTAAATGTAAGTGAACATTAGTTTTATGTAACAATAACATGAGATGTCTGGTTTGAGTGGTTGAAATAAAGCAAGCAGAACGTGGGTTGGGGACAGAGACTCAAATCTAGGTGGTAAAGTTCTCAAGGAAAGGAGGGGAATAAATGAGTCTGTAGGGGACAGGAATGAGGGGAGCGCCAGGGAGCAAAGGTGTCAGAGGGAGAGGAGCTGATCAAAGAAGGTCTTTGAACTTACACTCTGAGAGACAGAGGAGGAGATCCCTGAGGGCTGAGTCTACCTTAAGGAAATGTAAATTTCTGGCGAAGCAGTATAAATACCCAAGTCAAAGTGCCTTTACAATTTCAAGTCCATATGGTCTTTTATGTGCTACAAAAATGCACGGAGTTTAACAAGTGAAGGAAACTCTCTACACAGTCACGAAGAATAAAAGTTCTTTACATCCTGGGACTGCCAGGGGCTTCCTACTCTCATTAACATATCGTTCTTACCCCCTTGGCTTGGCCTGGTCTCATTAAAGGTTAAAAGAAGCTGTAAGCCTCATGCCACAATGCAAGGTTTTATGTTCGAATGTATTTATTTAAAGAAGTCAGAAGGGAGGAGATCATTATTACTCAGCTTAATTTCACTTTGAAAGGGTAGCTCAGGCATCAGATGCTAATGTGTGCAGTTTCCTAAATAATCCCCTTTGAACAGTAAAAGCATTTCTTTGTCAAAGCCTTCTTTTTTTAGCCCTCTCTCTCCATCAAAGGAATAGGGGAAAAAAATGTTGACTTTCTTTTGTTATTTCATACTGTACCAATTTGTTAGGAAAGCTTTTTGGAGATAATCTTTATTTTCCCAGATATGGTCAAATATGAAACAGTCAAGTAATTAATTTATCTTCTAGAAAGATGGGTCCGCAATGTGTATTTATAATAGGGCAGAGGACCAAGAATAATAAACAAAGCTGGTCATCTTAATTTACACCTACTTGACGTTTCTCGGAGCTTTTGCATTCAATCTCGTTCCTGGTGGCCTTTAGCCGCGGAGACTGTAGAACAGCCCTACGTACTTGTTTATTTCCTCGTATCTTTCTGATCATCTCCTTGTGACAAACCGCTATGACTTACTCTGGAGCCCTGACCTGTGGGTCTATCAGTAGAGCCTTGGTGCTAAGATTCCTTGTATTCTTGCGTAACGTCAGCATTCTGTGCGAGATAACCCTTTCGATTCTTAAAGAGCATCATGACCGGATTTTGCTACCCTTTACCCTATCGTCGCTAGAAGTAATCCTATTCCTTCCCCTTATCTCCAGCGCTTCCTGACTCTTGTGTCTTTCATTCGCTTTCACTTTTTGGCCTCTTAACCACGTACATTCCCCAAGAAATGGTCCTAGGGCATCCGTTTCTATTCCCCATCTCTCCCCTCAGTGCGCTTTGTCTTGTCTTATAAAACAGCCTCTCTGTAATTGTGTAATGCCCAAGGTGGGTTACAGGGCTCTCTGGAAAAGGTAAAACCTGACACACCAATTAGGTCTAAACTTGAACGGCTAGCCTGGGTGCTTCTTTGAACATCCGACACAAGAGTCACATTATAATCTGTTAAACTTGAACATATGCTTGTAAGAATGAACAAACATATCTGATACTTTAGAATAAAGCAATGCAAGATATTAGACATTATTCATGCATATGGTTTATATTGACTGAGGCAAGAATTTGACAAATAACATAGACAGATAGCCCCATATTAAACCACCCGTCCTTGAATGTTCTAGCTTGTTCCTTCCTAACTCTTGACATTAACTGAATCACTTTGGCTAATGAGGAGGAGTGAAAAGCCAAGGATAGTAAAAAGAATACATTAACCCTCAAGATGCCTATGCCTCATAATTCTCTCCTTCCTTGACTCCACCAAAGTAATTCAATGAACCTCAGTGCAGGTTGAAGAGAATCATTTTCCGTTTGGCCTTTTCCTAATTGGTGTTGAGTCTTGTTGTGAGAAAGTCTATAAAACTGGACTTTGGATTTAGCTTTCTTTGATACTTTTGTAACACACTGGCAGTCAAAATCAATGTCAGTAGTTTTTATATAATATATATATATATTTTTATTGGGGCGCCTGGGTGGCGCAGTCGGTTAAGCGTCCGACTTCAGCCAGGTCACGATCTCACGGTCTGTGAGTTCGAGCCCCGCGTCGGGCTCTGGGCTGATGGCTCGGAGCCTGGAGCCTGTTTCCGATTCTGTGTCTCCCTCTCTCTCTGCCCCTCCCCCGTTCATGCTCTGTCTCTCTCTGTCCCAAAAATAAATAAACGTTGAAAAAAATATATATATATTATTTTTTATGCATACAATTAAAACATACGTTGGCTATTTCTTTTATGACATAAACTCTGGATAATTACACAAATTAAACATAATTAAAAATAATTAAACAAATCAGCATTCTTCTAAGCAGAAACCCAACTTCCCTAAAATACTTTAAAATCTCATTCAGCTTTATAATATATACTAATAACAAAATTCAATAGTTTTCTGGAACCATTAAGAGTTATCGATGACGTTCTTCTGATGTTACCCTTGTCACTCTCATGACTTGTGCTATCCTCTTTTTTTCTCGATCACCACTATAATTATGGCTGCATTGTTTATAAATATTGCTTCAAGAAACTGTAATGTCACATCACTGTTTTCGTCTGTGTGCCACTGACTAATTACAAAATAACTTTCTAGTCTGAAGCATTTCTTACATAGTTCAAGGTAAGGCTTTGCTTTTTTTTAATGTTTATTTATTTATTTGGAGAGAGAGGGTCCGCAAGCAGGCGAGGGGTAGCGAGAGATGGTGAGAGAGAATCCCAAGCAGACTCCATGCTGTCAGTGGACAGCCGGACATGGGGTTCAATCTCAGGATCCTGGGATCATGACCTTAACCGAACTCAAGAGTCAGACGCTTAACTGACTGAGCCACCCAGGTGCCCAATTTTGCATTTATTGTTCTTAAACTTGATGGTACTATTTTGTGTTAATTCGAGGGCCACCCGATGAAAAGCCACGTGGATTAAAGCAGGACGTTCAAAATGACAGAACAAGTATAAAGCCACCCAGAGGTTCAGGAGAGCACATAACTATGAAGGAAAAGGCAAGGAAATGATATGCTAAATTAAGTTAATTATGAGTGTTTTAGAAACTTCATCGAATCTTTTAGTAAATATGAATCTTTATTGAGGCCAAAGTTGTTTTCTGTCTTCAGTAGACCCCAGTTAATCCTGCATTGCATTTCTGGTTCTTCTGTCTCCACTCCAAAGTCTACATTGGCTTTTGATATTTAAATTCCTATCTTGTACAAATAATATTATTATTTAAGAGCATAACAGATTCATATACGTACACAGAGTTTACTAACGTTTAAAACCTCTGAAGGTCTAAGTTGTTCTGCTTGTTTTTTTTTCAATTAAATAATGTAACATTTGGGAAACGGTTTCTCTTAATAAGATATTAGAGATATAACAATTGAAATGCACTTAAAAAGACCACATTATCTACTAAATTAGCCACACTTAAAATTACTTTATGGCCCTAGAAAGAAAATGCTGCGTATGCTGAGAGGAGGCCCCACTGTATAGTCATAGAATCCTTTTGTGA
>NC_044303.2:74973520-75036194 GCF_007474595.2 Lynx canadensis | reverse complement strand
TTCACAAAAGGATTCTATGACTATACAGTGGGGCCTCCTCTCAGCATACGCAGCATTTTCTTTCTAGGGCCATAAAGTAATTTTAAGTGTGGCTAATTTAGTAGATAATGTGGTCTTTTTAAGTGCATTTCAATTGTTATATCTCTAATATCTTATTAAGAGAAACCGTTTCCCAAATGTTACATTATTTAATTGAAAAAAAAACAAGCAGAACAACTTAGACCTTCAGAGGTTTTAAACGTTAGTAAACTCTGTGTACGTATAGATGAATCTGTTATGCTCTTAAATAATAAATATTATTTGTACAAGATAGGAATTTAAATATCAAAAGCCAATGTAGACTTTGGAGTGGAGACAGAAGAACCAGAAATGCAATGCAGGATTAACTGGGGTCTACTGAAGACAGAAAACAACTTTGGCCTCAATAAAGATTCATATTTACTAAAAGATTCGATGAAGTTTCTAAAACACTCATAATTAACTTAATTTAGCATATCATTTCCTTGCCTTTTCCTTCATAGTTATGTGCTCTCCTGAACCTCTGGGTGGCTTTATACTTGTTCTGTCATTTTGAATGTCCTGCTTTAATCCACGTGGCTTTTCATCGGGTGGCCCTCGAATTAACACAAAAATAGTACCATCAAGTTTAAGAACAATAAATGCAAAATTGGGCACCTGGGTGGCTCAGTCAGTTAAGCGTCTGACTCTTGAGTTCGGTTAAGGTCATGATCCCAGGATCCTGAGATTGAACCCCATGTCCGGCTGTCCACTGACAGCATGGAGTCTGCTTGGGATTCTCTCTCACCATCTCTCGCTACCCCTCGCCTGCTTGCGGACCCTCTCTCTCCAAATAAATAAATAAACATTAAAAAAAAGCAAAGCCTTACCTTGAACTATGTAAGAAATGCTTCAGACTAGAAAGTTATTTTGTAATTAGTCAGTGGCACACAGACGAAAACAGTGATGTGACATTACAGTTTCTTGAAGCAATATTTATAAACAATGCAGCCATAATTATAGTGGTGATCGAGAAAAAAAGAGGATAGCACAAGTCATGAGAGTGACAAGGGTAACATCAGAAGAACGTCATCGATAACTCTTAATGGTTCCAGAAAACTATTGAATTTTGTTATTAGTATATATTATAAAGCTGAATGAGATTTTAAAGTATTTTAGGGAAGTTGGGTTTCTGCTTAGAAGAATGCTGATTTGTTTAATTATTTTTAATTATGTTTAATTTGTGTAATTATCCAGAGTTTATGTCATAAAAGAAATAGCCAACGTATGTTTTAATTGTATGCATAAAAATATAATATATATATATATTTTTTTCAACGTTTATTTATTTTTGGGACAGAGAGAGACAGAGCATGAACGGGGGAGGGGCAGAGAGAGAGGGAGACACAGAATCGGAAACAGGCTCCAGGCTCCGAGCCATCAGCCCAGAGCCCGACGCGGGGCTCGAACTCACAGACCGTGAGATCGTGACCTGGCTGAAGTCGGACGCTTAACCGACTGCGCCACCCAGGCGCCCCAATAAAAATATAATATATATATTATATAAAAACTACTGACATTGATTTTGACTGCCAGTGTGTTACAAAAGTATCAAAGAAAGCTAAATCCAAAGTCCAGTTTTATAGACTTTCTCACAACAAGACTCAACACCAATTAGGAAAAGGCCAAACGGAAAATGATTCTCTTCAACCTGCACTGAGGTTCATTGAATTACTTTGGTGGAGTCAAGGAAGGAGAGAATTATGAGGCATAGGCATCTTGAGGGTTAATGTATTCTTTTTACTATCCTTGGCTTTTCACTCCTCCTCATTAGCCAAAGTGATTCAGTTAATGTCAAGAGTTAGGAAGGAACAAGCTAGAACATTCAAGGACGGGTGGTTTAATATGGGGCTATCTGTCTATGTTATTTGTCAAATTCTTGCCTCAGTCAATATAAACCATATGCATGAATAATGTCTAATATCTTGCATTGCTTTATTCTAAAGTATCAGATATGTTTGTTCATTCTTACAAGCATATGTTCAAGTTTAACAGATTATAATGTGACTCTTGTGTCGGATGTTCAAAGAAGCACCCAGGCTAGCCGTTCAAGTTTAGACCTAATTGGTGTGTCAGGTTTTACCTTTTCCAGAGAGCCCTGTAACCCACCTTGGGCATTACACAATTACAGAGAGGCTGTTTTATAAGACAAGACAAAGCGCACTGAGGGGAGAGATGGGGAATAGAAACGGATGCCCTAGGACCATTTCTTGGGGAATGTACGTGGTTAAGAGGCCAAAAAGTGAAAGCGAATGAAAGACACAAGAGTCAGGAAGCGCTGGAGATAAGGGGAAGGAATAGGATTACTTCTAGCGACGATAGGGTAAAGGGTAGCAAAATCCGGTCATGATGCTCTTTAAGAATCGAAAGGGTTATCTCGCACAGAATGCTGACGTTACGCAAGAATACAAGGAATCTTAGCACCAAGGCTCTACTGATAGACCCACAGGTCAGGGCTCCAGAGTAAGTCATAGCGGTTTGTCACAAGGAGATGATCAGAAAGATACGAGGAAATAAACAAGTACGTAGGGCTGTTCTACAGTCTCCGCGGCTAAAGGCCACCAGGAACGAGATTGAATGCAAAAGCTCCGAGAAACGTCAAGTAGGTGTAAATTAAGATGACCAGCTTTGTTTATTATTCTTGGTCCTCTGCCCTATTATAAATACACATTGCGGACCCATCTTTCTAGAAGATAAATTAATTACTTGACTGTTTCATATTTGACCATATCTGGGAAAATAAAGATTATCTCCAAAAAGCTTTCCTAACAAATTGGTACAGTATGAAATAAAAATCAAAAGAAAGTCAACATTTTTTTCCCCTATTCCTTTGATGGAGAGAGAGGGCTAAAAAAAGAAGGCTTTGACAAAGAAATGCTTTTACTGTTCAAAGGGGATTATTTAGGAAACTGCACACATTAGCATCTGATGCCTGAGCTACCCTTTCAAAGTGAAATTAAGCTGAGTAATAATGATCTCCTCCCTTCTGACTTCTTTAAATAAATACATTCGAACATAAAACCTTGCATTGTGGCATGAGGCTTACAGCTTCTTTTACCTTTAATGAGACCAGGCCAAGCCAAGGGGGTAAGAACGATATGTTAATGAGAGTAGGAAGCCCCTGGCAGTCCCAGGATGTAAAGAACTTTTATTCTTCGTGACTGTGTAGAGAGTTTCCTTCACTTGTTAAACTCCGTGCATTTTTGTAGCACATAAAAGACCATATGGACTTGAAATTGTAAAGGCACTTTGACTTGGGTATTTATACTGCTTCGCCAGAAATTTACATTTCCTTAAGGTAGACTCAGCCCTCAGGGATCTCCTCCTCTGTCTCTCAGAGTGTAAGTTCAAAGACCTTCTTTGATCAGCTCCTCTCCCTCTGACACCTTTGCTCCCTGGCGCTCCCCTCATTCCTGTCCCCTACAGACTCATTTATTCCCCTCCTTTCCTTGAGAACTTTACCACCTAGATTTGAGTCTCTGTCCCCAACCCACGTTCTGCTTGCTTTATTTCAACCACTCAAACCAGACATCTCATGTTATTGTTACATAAAACTAATGTTCACTTACATTTACGCAGACGGTTAAATTAAAAAAGAAATCACCAGTGTCTTTTGTGTCAAAACTACATTCTAAAATCATTTCCCCTCTTTCTGAAATGTGTCTTCACAACCTCCTTCAGTGAAAGTATGCTGGTGACAAGACACTTTTGGGTTTCAGGTACAAAAACTATTAGATATCATTCCTGATTGGAATTTTGAATTTTTCAGTTGATGACTATTTTCTCTTAGAACATTCAAATGACTATTTTACTGTTTCCCTGCATTTGTTGATCCTGTCATTCAACTGTCAGCCTCATTGTTCTTTGTAGGTGATCTGTCTTTTCTCCGCGAGTGGTTTTAATTTATTTTCTTTTTCTTTGAGGTTCTTTCATTTCAACGTGAAATGTCGAAGTGTGGATTTCCTTTTACTTGCATTTTCCATGCTTCCTGGATCTGAGGCTTGTGGTCTCCCTCTCTGTAAAACTCTCAGACGCTATTTCTTTGAATAGTGCCTCTTTTTAAATGTATTTCCCCTCTCTCCTTGTGGAAAGTTAATGAAGTCTTTATTAGGATCTTTCTATTTTCTATATAATGTTTAGCATTTCTCTCTAAGCCTTTTCTCCCTGGACTGTATTCTGATGGCTTTGGGGATCTCTCTCACTCTCTTGTGTCTCATCTTGAGTTTCAAATTTTCAATCATAGTTCTCATTTATAGATATTCTTTTCATTATTTTTTTTTAAACCTGTTGGTTTATTTCTTCAATCTTGCTCAAATGTTCACTATGGTTTTCTCAAAAACACGTTAAACGTGCTTGTTTTGTGTTTTGTGACTGCTAACTCCCAAATCTGAAGCCTGTGTGGGTGTGATCCTCACTCCATTGTAGATACCACAACTTTGTGGGTACTCACCCATGACGCCACCTAGTTGCCCCAGGGTGTTTTCTCATCTTTGCTGGGAGCCCCAAGTCTTCCCACCACCTCTGCAAAAATTCTTGGAGATCCTAGGTTGAAGTTTGTTTGTTTGTCTTTCAGAGAGGAGTGTCTACACCTCTGAACATGCCTGACGGTAGGTAATGACAACCAGAGCCTCCTATAAATTAAGTACCTTTCTTGGGATTCTCGGAATATACAGGTGACGTGAGTTTATACCTCAAAACCACATGGGGGGTGTATTTACAATTTACAATGTTTTCCCCTTCTAGCTAGAACTAAGGTTTAATATAACGAAGTATGCTTTTTGCCTTTTCTCTTGACAGTGTATGTGTTCATTTTTCACCTGTAAGTATGCATATCACCGTTAGGACCTCGGTTCCATGCAGCCAACCCCGCCGTCTTCCCCATCCTCTTTGTAAACACCATCACCACTTCCGTGAGCTAGAAAACTCATCCATCAGTGACCCCTGTAATTCCCTCATTTTCCCACATCCCTTGACTGTGATATGGTTTGCATTTTAGCGCCTAGACCTAGGGGTATATCTCAATTTAGCAAATGCAAACAAGTCTAGAGCACAGGGCTGATTTGCTTCTGGATGATCCAGTCCTGCCTATACGTTTCTTCCACAGATCTGCACTTTTTACTTTTATTTTTTTTAAGCTTTATTTGAGAGAGGGAGAAGGGAGGGACAGAGAAAGAGAATTCCCAGCAGGCTCCACGCTGTCAGTGCAGAGCCCGACCTGGGGTTCAGTCTCACAAACTGTGAGATCATGTCCTGAGCTGAAATCAAGAGTTGGACGCTTAGTCAGTTGAGCCACCCAGGTGCCCCTCCACAAATGTGTACCATGAGCAAAAGGTTTTGAAATGAATAGATATATGAACAGTGAAGCCCAATAAACCAGAAGTTTCCGATGTCTACAACCGATCTCAGTGGTTTGTTCATGATGAAATATAGGATTGTATCCTCTGCCAAAGATATCATATAAATATCTACTTATATGGTTCATTGAAGGCATAAGTGCCCCATCATTTCTGAAACTTTTATTATTGCCATGGTACACTTGTCATTAAGATAAAAGTTATGTTGCAATCATGCAACCGTGACGCTATTAATTTATTCCCCGTCCCTTGTAGCTTTTACCACCACCAACCATAAAGCCAGTTGAGACTCTATTCTGGCACAAAATATGCATTTATGAAGCACATATTTTTTATTTATTTATTTTTTTGCTCATAAGCCATATATATTCTATTCAGGGCATGCTCAGCATATCTCTACAGTTACATTTCAACCTAAAAGGCAAATTCTTAAATATTAAAAAGAATTTTGTTGTGGTGGTTGTACAACGAAGTAGCGACTGAACTTTTCCTTTACAACTAAAGTCATTACGACATCCCTATGTTTAGGGTCAGATTCAGATATATTGCACAATAGTTTCTTCACATTAGGAATGAGCATTTTGGCTACTATTAAGCCCTGGAGACCCCACCCCTACCACTCTCAAGTTGGAGAGTCTCCACCTATATTCTTCGCATCCTAAGTCGTGCTCAGAGCACCGTATCTCTAGGAACGCGGGCTTCGGGATCCCATTGCCTGGACCTCCCACCCGTTACTTTTACCCAGTTACTATCCATTACTTGTAAAATGGGACAGTACAGGAACTTCGAGAGTTCTCATAAATTTTAACTGAGTCCCTACACGTACGATGCTCAGAAGTTGTCTAGGACTGAGGGCTGCCTGGGTGGCTCAGTCCGCTAAGCATAGGACTTTGGCTCAGGTCATGATTCCGTAGTTCATGAGTTCAAGCCCCGCGTCGGGCTCTGTGCTGACAGCTCGGAGCCTGGAGGCTGCTTCGGATTCTGTGTCTCCCTCTCTCTCTGCCCCTCCCCCCACTCGTGTTCCATTTCTCTCTCTCTCAAAAATGAATAAATGTTTTTTTAAAAAAAAAATTAAAAGAAAAGTTGTCTGGCACTGAAAAAAAATTCTTAATACATGACCAGCAATAGCAATGGTAATATCTTAATTCCCACAGATTCCAGACTTAACATTTCAGGTCTCAGTGATTCCGCAAGGTTCTAAATGTGTGACTTTCCTCTGCATCCTTTTATTTTTCTCTAATATGCCTGCACATAAGGTAAATACTGCTTGTGCAATATTTTCCTCTGCTGCCCTGTACTGTCATCTTTTGTCTATCAGCGCACATCCATATGCCTTTATTACTTATCTATGCTGTAGAAGAAATGACTGCAAAATTGTGGCTCCCATTTATTATCTCAGAATTTCAATCGGTCAGGGATCCAGGTATGGCTTAGATCCTTAGCTCCAAGATCTCTCACAACGGTGCAAGCAAGGTCTTGACCAGGACTGGAGTCCTCTCGGAAAGTTCATCTGGGAAGGGAGCTGCTTCTCTCTGTCTAGCAACCTATAATCTTTGTTGAATATCAGATGTGTCTTCTAGTCCTCTGAAAACTGCATTCTCATTTTGACATTTTTTTTTCTTTTTACTGTTATTTATTTTTGAAAGAGAGTGAGAGACAGAACGTGAGTCAGGGAGGGGCAGAAAGAGAGGGAGACACAGAATCTGAAGCAGGTTCCAGGTTCCGAACTGTCAGCACAGAGCAGGACACAGGGCTCGAACTCATGAACTGTGAGATTATGACCTGAACTGAAGGCATAACCTTAACTGACTGAGCCACGCAGGCGCCCCTCATTTCAATGTTTCTTTACTGAGCATCCCCAAATATCTGCTGTGTTCTTGTGTGAGCTGTTAAGGTGCCAGCTTGGCATGGAAAGCTTCTTCCCAATTCCGGCCCGGCCTCCCCCTTCCAGGTCATCATACCCATTCCTCTGACTCAAGTTTCATCTCCACGGGAAGTCTTTTCTCCGTTTATCAGACGATCATGATTATTGTTTTTTCTCCCATCTCCTTTTCCTTTTAGAACCACACACTTTGCCAGTTTGATGTTCTCTGATTTGTTCATATTGGTCATAGAAATAGGTATTAACCAAATAATAAACAATTTGAGTGTACAAATCATGCCTTATTTGTATTTGCACAACCCCTAACACAGCTTTTGTAAACTTGATACAAAAATAAATTATTATTATTATTTAAAAAATTTTTATATTTATTTATTTATTTTGAGAGACCGACAGAGACAGAGCACAAGGGAAGATGGGCAGACAGAAGGAGACCCAGAATCCGAATCAGGCTTCAGGCTCCAAGCTGTCAGCACAGAGCCCGACGCGTGGCTCGAACTTACAAACTGCGAGATCATGACCTGAGCCAAAGCTGGATGCTTAACCGACAGAGCCACCAGGAATCCCTAATGTTATTATTTTAAATGATTTCCTAACCAGTTTTCATCACGGAGATCTTGTAATTGAGTACTGGAAAGGTAAATTTATGTTCTGGTAGACTCTTAGAAACATGGATGGGGGCTTTTCTTTTTAATGTCAAACTGTGGTTTCATTAATGCACATTAGAGCCGGTGCCATTTGTATTCTTTTTCTGAAAGAAATAGTGCCAACTAGACTAATTATGGCAAGTACAAACTCATGGCTTGAGTCTATAAACAATGCTGTAAAAAAAATTTATTCTAAATGTTTTAAAGGCAGGTTTTGTTTAGCATTGTGCATTACAGTGGTATATTTACAAACGGTGTGGTATAGTTTTAGCAAAATTTACTATTGGGTTTCTTAAAGACAATAATATGTGGATCAAGAAAAAGGCAACAATATTTCTACAAAATCTCTAGTTCCTCTGCCTGGCCACCCACAATTTTAAAATGGTATATGGGGCGCCTGGGTGGCGCAGTCGGTTAAGCGTCCGACTTCAGCCAGGTCACGATTCTCGCGGTCCGTGAGTTCGAGCCCCCGCGTCGGGGCTCTGGGCTGATGGCTCAGAGCCTGGAGACTGTTTCCGATTCTGTGTCTCCCTCTCTCTCTGGCCTCCCCCAGGCATGCTCTGGCTCTCTCGTGGCCCAAAAAGAAATAAACGTGGAAAAAAAAAAAAAAAGGGTAAAAAAAAAAAAAAAAAAAAAAAAAATGAAAAGGGGAGAGAGAGATGAGAGAGGAGAAGAGAGAGATAAGAGAAATGATAGATGGAGAGAGAGAGATAGAGAGACGGAGACAGACAGATACAGAGATAGATAACGGATATATACATAGAACATAGAGATACATTAGAGACAGATAGTAACTAGAGACAGAGAGACAGAGATAACATCATACAGAGATACATACATATATTATACATATATACCACAGTACATATAGACATATACACATATACATATATATTACCAATATACATATACATATATATATATATATATATATACTAAACCTTGGTTTGCAAGTCTAATTCATTGAGGACACATGTTTGTAACTCCAAAGCACCTTGTATATCAAAGCGACATTTCCCCCATAAACAAAATAATGGAAACTTCAGATGATTTGTTCTCCACCCCAAAAACTATTCATATAACAGTGATTTATGACACTGTACTATAATTTACAAAATATAAACAGAAATGAACAAACTAACCTGCACCTCCCTTTGAACACTTTCGAGGCTGGTGTGAGGGAGACAAGAGAGAGGAGGGTGATTGTGTAGGACTTTCGCTGTCACTAAGGGAATCACTGATATCTCTTGGCTCAGTGGAATTTTTTTCTTTTTGTGCAGCTTTAACAAGGAACCTATCCAGTGACACGTGCTTTTGTCTCCTTTTGAGGTTTTCACAGAAATGTGACATTGCACTGTTAAATAGATTCCTTGTTCACATTCCTACAGCCTTACTTGGGTGGTGCTTTTCGACAACATTTTGCACTGCTTCCCACATTCCACTTCTCCCTAATCTCATTTGAGGTGAGGGATTCCTCCCCCTTTTTCTCCTCCTCTTCTGCAGAAGCGATGCAGACGTAGACTTATAAAATCTTGCAATTTCTGCCACTCACATGCCTTGTTCGTACTTCTCAATGATTTCCTTTTAACTTCCGCAGTAATTATCTCCTTCTTTCCACTTTTCAACTTTTTTCTGCATGGGGACCATTGTCTACACTACAGTGCAGTATTAACAGACTCTTGTCATGTACTGTATTGAATGTAAGTGGCAATAAGGCAGCAGAGGAAATGGTCTCTATCTGCAGGCAGCCTGACCTAGAACGAAGCAAAGCATTCCTAAGCCCACTCTTGTACGGAAAAGCAAAGGACTGGCCATAGGTGCTTTGAAGGGACAAAAAATACACTATGTGGGCCAGTTGTGGGCACCTTCCAACGTCCTGAAAAATCATTGATTCCTGCCAAACACTGCGGCCTGAGACTGAACATCTGAGCATAGGAGATGAACATCCACAATCCCGCAGTGAGAGAGAGAGAGAGAGAGAGAGAGAAGAACCATTGGCTCAGTTGTGATCATGTGACATTCTGCATCACGTACGACTCATATTGTAAGACATCGCTTCTTTGCCATGTTAAAATCGAGCAGAAGTGTTTGCTTGTCTTGCGGAACACTCGCAGAAAAGGTTACTTGTAATCCAAGGTTTTACTGTATATTATATATTATTACATTATTATATATAAATATATTATTATGTAGTTTATTATTATATGTGATTATATAGAAATATATAATTGTTAATTTATATTATATTAAATATTATATAATATTAAATTACATATTATATATAATTAATTAATATAAATTATATAAATATAAATAAATATATTAATTAATATAAATTAATATAATATTAATTTATATTAATAACATTAAGTATATAGAATATATACATAAATATTATATATTTCTATATATTTCATATTTATATATGTATGTGTTTACTATATCAAAACACGTTAACAGACTGCATGGCTCATTTAAAGCTTCAGTTGACAGTCCTACATAGGAAAGATTTCTGTGGAATTCTCACTTAGGAAGAAGTCCTCACTGGGATTCCAGTATTCTGTAATAGAAATGCAGAAGCCTTTCTTCAGTGTAATATTAGATATTTTATCTCTGTTCGCCCATGGCTTTTCCTCTAAGGCTTTCCCAATTTTACCTTTGGATCTCCATTTTTACATGCTTCTCTTGTTTCCTTTAGTCTAGTCTCAGGTAAGGCAGGTTGATATCTGAATACACACCGCATGGCTGGGGATGATAATGGTGGGACAGGGCCAACATAGTGGAAAGAAACCACAAGTTCAGAACAGCAACGAGGACCTTCTATGGGAGGGAGATAGTTATAATGCTGGTACCAAAAGGTTCTGGTTAGATAACCTTTGATCAAGTGTTGTTGCAGGCCAGAGGGATGGAACATTTCTTTTCCTGTGGTGTCTCTGGAGCCCCCCCTCTGTCTGTCTTTGATTTCCATGCATCTCCCCAGCACTGCTTTCAGTGGAGGAATTGCATCTGCCTTTGTCCGTCTTGGATGCATCGACAAATCCCCAGAAGCTTCTTTGCTCGGCATACACCCTGCCCCTGCACTCATGCAGCCCTGCTTTAGATGGGGCTAAATCTTCTCCTGAAGGATATGGGTTCGTATGTGGCCGCAAGCCATCTAAGGTTTTCTAGCAGGATGCATACGTATCATCATTGCTTTCTTCTTCTGGACGATGGCCGTGAACACACTGAAATGCGTTAAGTGTTTTCCAGTAGACTTTGTCTCTGTCTTCTTTAGTGTTGAATCACATAGCAGAGTTCTTTCCTTCTGAACTCATAGGCCACACTTTATTATAATGCAGAGCCTAAGTAGCTTTGGTTCTGCAGGTTTTCCAACCCGGATTACACAAGATGAAGGTTAACCGTGGTGTTATTTTTGTGTTACCTCGACTTGCCTAGCAGATTTTAGGAAACTTCTGGGAAATGACCCCTAAGGTGTGGCTCAGTGTTTTACTCTTCCTCTGCTGTCGGCAATCAGATGTTTATGTGCTCAGCTATTTCACGTTCTGCAGGGAGAGAAGCATGATTTGCAGCCTAAGGCTCCTCAGAGTGATTATCAGACCTTCAGATAATAAGGCCCAGAGTCATCTGGAAGGTCGAGAACAAAGGAAAGTGGATGCACCATGAAAACACACCATGGTTATGCTTTGTCTCCTGTCTTCTGTCTTGGACCCTCTCCCCAAAAGTAATTCCAGATGGAAAAGGAGAGCCTTCCCAGCATTCCCTTCCCCCCAGAGTTCCCACCCCAGAGCCCCCAGCACACAGCTCATCTAGTCCCTTCACACTCTGGAGTCCACAGCACAACTACCCGAGGTAGCGACTTGTTAATGAGACATTTTGATTCTGATTCTGATAACACGGTTCTTCAATATACAGGTGCATCTGGAACAGAGGATGAATACGTCCATTTCCTCTTGTTACCTTCTAAAACTGCTCCTAAAGACAGTGAAGAGATATTTAAAAGAAACTAAAATTATTAGGAAATGATATTTTGACTAGACACATGGCATAATATGTCATTTTAACTTAGTCAGTCTGGTCTCTGTGTTGAGAACAGACAGAAAAGTGGGTAAAGACAGAGCAAATCTGTGTTCGCAGCATCTGTGATAATACAGATGAGGGAAGACGGAGACTTTGCCTTGGGTGGTGGTGGTAAAGGTGGAAAGAGTGAATAGAATTTGGAGGCAGAACTAATAAGATTTGCTGCTGGACTGAGTAAAGGGCAACAGCCTATGAGGAAGCCAAGCAAGATCTTCACTAGTGGTAGAAGCACATTCCTCCTTCAATCTTTACTTTTCTCTTTTTTTTCTTTTCTCTTTTCTTTTTTCTTTCCTTTCTTTTCTTTTCTTTTCCTCTTCTTTTCTTCCTTTCCCTTTCCTTCCCTTTTCTTTCTTTCTTTCTTTCTTTCTTTCTTTCTTTCTTTCTTTCCTTCTTCCTTGGGATGTGGTTTTATACATGGTAAGCCTGAAAGATCTATTAGACATCAGAGTAGAAATGTTGAATAAGCAACTGAGTGTCACACTGGAGTTCAGAGGAAAGGTTCAGGCTAGCTATGGAAATCTGAAGCCATGAGATTAGGTAATGTCATGAAAGGTTTGAGTGTAAATAGAAGGCAGTCCTGGGGCTTACCAGCATGTGAAGGTCAGAAGGCTGAGGCGAGATCAGAAAAATAGACTGAGAAACAAAGTCTAGGACACCAGGTGTTTCCTGGAATCCAAAGGAAGAAACTGTGTCAGAGTTGGGTCACACCAAATGTTGATGTTCAAGTCACGGGGTGACTGGGAATTAGTCTTCTTATTAAAGCCTTTACAAGCATTGTGAGAATGAAAGCATCATTGAGTTGGATCAAGAGAAGATGTGAAGAGTTCAGTTGAAGAGAACGAATCTGTCCAGACAATACTTTGTGGAGATTTGCCTTACTGGGGGATTGTGGGTAGGAAATGAGAAGGAAACAAATGTGGGGACTGACTTTAAATGTGTTGAGAGGGCTTCTTCCTTTTAAAAAAATGTAAGAAAAGTATTCGATAATAATAATTATCCAGGAGAAGTGTGGAAAATGGAGAAGTGTTGTATTTGTGCCTGGTGTGGCCAAAGGGAGTGGATCTGTTGGGCGGGAGAAATGGTAAACATATGAGTGCAGGTGGCTCATCTGCCCTTACAGGACACAAGGCACAGTGTGGGGGATCTGGGGGCTCTGTGTCATACCTGAGAGCTTCTGGTGGCTCTCTCTCTCTTACCTACATCAGTTTTCTCAGAAAAATAGGAAGCAAGGTCAACTGCAAGTGACAACTAGAAAGACAAACTTGGAAGATGTTAGAGGTTTGAAGAGAGAGATGTGAAAAGTTAGTCTTAGGGATGTGGGAAGGGAATGGGCCACATAAATAGGAAATGAGCTCTGGATAGGGCGCAGAGTAACACAGAATCTAACGCTGAGCACTGATCAGACCCATGGTGGGATATGAGCTTATCAGGAAAAAAGATAGATGAGGAAGTATACGTGTGCAAAAGAAGGCAAGCAGAGAAAAAAAAAAAAACTAAGTGGAAAAGAGCCATACCCGAAGGTCAATAGACACCGACATGTAATTTGTATAAAAAGAAGTGAGTACTTAATGAATCAGATACAAGAGCCAAAGGATTGCCTCATATAGGGACACTGGATTTTTAAATCTGGTATAACTAGTTGATTCTTTTTTTGTTGTTGTTTTTGTTAATTTTCTTTTAACGTTTATTCATTCTTGAGAGACAGAGAGACAGAGTATGAGTGAGGGAGGGGCAGAGAGAGAGAGAGAGAGAGAGAGAGGGAAACACAGAATCCAAAACAGGCTCCAGGCTCTGAGCTGTCAGCACAGAGCTCAATGTGGGGCTCGAACTCACGAACTGTGAGCTCATGACCTGAGCCGAAGTCTGACGTCCAACCAACTGAGCCACCCAGGCGCCTCACTAGTTGATTCTTTATATGCATGCGTAGCTTGATAAAAACAAATTTTGAAAATATTTAATATTTGAAATATTAAAACAGAATAGGATAAGAGAGAAGAAAAGTGTATGCTCATTTGGATGGGTGGATAGGTAGATAAATCAATCAGTCGATAGATAGATAAAGTTCTATGTTTAGCTGTTGGAATAAGTAACGTACAAGTTTCTTTGGTTACACTTCATGGCCTTCTTAAGACCAAAAAGGATCTGAGATGTAAGCTCTGTAATGAAGTTCACATCTGAGATGTGAACTCTGTAATGAAGCATCATCACAATTAATAATGTGTAGACATACAATTCAGAGAACAGAAATATCAGCTAGACTAACCCACCTAGTTATTAAGATATGGTAATAAAGATAAGATTTTTGTCTTTGTAAAAAACATCCACATTCCACGTATCAAAGAGTTAGAGCCGAAAAACAGCAATGGCAAACGCAGAGAAAAATACAGTGTTTTCATCTATCACTTATGAAAACCTACATTTTGTCAGCCCAATCCTCCTAATTAACATATCAAGACCATTGTGACTATGACCTTTTAACAAGAAGATTATATACGTGAAGTTCAGTGGTTTACCCCGCCATTAAATCATAGTGAATTTCCAAGAAACTAACATTTGAAAACCAGTAAATTTGTTGGGAAATGCTCGTAGCTGCTCCCATGATCTCTGAAAGAACAGAGGTCTTCTGTACTTAGGAATATCATCACATGGGCGCTGACTTCTGGTGTCCTGGTCAGTTCCAAGCTTGGATGGTGGATTCCTACGGATATTTCTGCAGACTTAGGGTCCTTGGTCCCATCGTACTTAGAACTAGAGGGAATATTCAGGAATTCTCCTCAGGCTTCTCTCATAGACCATGATGAAGGGTAGGTTGCCCAACAGTGACATAGACCACAATTGTTTTTACTCTGCAAGCGTTCTGAGAGTATGAAAAAAGAACTGATTTAATCTCCATAACATTTACTGTGGTTTATTGTATACCCAGAGCCTTAGTTATCATTTCAAACCAAGAACAAGGTCCTCCTGCGTGTGACATCCAATGAGCCATGAAAGGAACTAAGTACATTCGCTGCCCTGGAGAGATTCCAGCAGTTTCTCCGTATGAGATCAGTATATAACAGATGGGACCAGGGTGACTGATTCAATTAGAATATTTTAATAGCAGAATGGAGAACATTGTACAGCTCTATCAGTTAGGAGGAGGGCCATTAAATGCACCAAAGTAATTGTTTCATTGGGAGGATATGTCAAATAAAATATATCTACATGTAATATATATATTTAATTTGAAGGGAATTTCAGATGATGATTATGAAAATGAAGTCATTATATAACATATGATGGTTATCTAAATCTTTATGAGAAATGAACCTTTAAAGCTCCTCAAATATTTATCTTGTCTTATTAATTGAAGGATCCTGCTGCTTTAAGCTCCTTTTGACCTAGTCCATATTGTCCTCTAGTCTTTAGAGTGATACATTAGAAGAGGAAGTAGCTTTTTTCAGTCTGTTCAGAAAAATAGACACTTTTGAGACATAAAAGGCAGTTTATAAAACACACAGCATTTATCCAGAGTTAGTGAACTCCCTAAAGGAAATAATAATACAAAAATGCAGCTTTTAGGGGGAAGATAGCATCCTGCATTATGCTGTCATGTGAATTTTACAAAAGCAGAAAGCAAATTAATCTCTTTTAATTGTATTATTTAATCATAAAATATGTGATGGTTTTTAGTGAAAAATTGCTACTAGCCTGAGATTTACAGTAAGGATTAGCATCTCCAAAATAATGGGGGATAATCCTGGGGGATAACGTATTGCATATTATCTCTCAAATATTATCTACCATTTTATTTTGAACAAATCCTGTATTTCATATAATAGAGCAAGTCTTTCTATGGTGACGAATGATTGCCATAACACAAGGCTTAGCACCACGGTGCTTAATAGAAATTGAATTAATTCAATAATAGAATTTATGTCAATTAGCCTTAGTAGAATCTGTTGTTCAGTTTCTCTTCAAGCAGCATAAGAGAAAAAAAAAAGTCTTTTTTTTTTTAAACTGAAACAGATTGGTTCGTACTCATGTATACCTGACAGAATTTTTTTTTTAATTTTCTTCACAAATCAATATAATCAAGTAGATTTAAGGGGAAGATAAAATGAGATTATCTATCATCTATCATCTATCATCTATCTGCCTATATATCGACTGACCTACCTACCTACCTACCTATCTGTATCTACGTATCTAAAAGCCGTTTTCTTTTGAAAATAAAAGATAAATGGTATACATTTTTTACATGGTAGTGAGATTTCATGCTTTGTCTTCTTGAAATAATACATTTAATTAACAGATTTCTTTTTTAAGTAATTGGTATCCACATTCATCACCCATCACTTGAGGCATAATGGCAAAGGCTTAGTATTCAATTCTAGAGAGGAGTGAGAATAAAACAGGTAAAGGGAAAACTCTAGACTCGTCGACTGCAGTAGCCAGGAGAGATCTCTGCTGCGAGAAGGCAGAAGGTACCATAGATTCAAAGATGCCATGGGTACCAAGCTGGCGGTTGTGTTCTTCAGACCCCCAACTCAAATGAACGACAAAACGTGTCTTTCCTGCCCCAGCACAAATCAAATTCCAAATGAGACAAAACCCTGTAAGCTATGCTGATGGCACACTGCTCAGTTAAAGAAACTGGCAGTCGTGCCGTTATCCCACAGGAAGTTTGTTGAAGGAGAATATATGTCCCGTTATTGTAGTGTGCAAATTGACGCAGTAGCTGGGAGTCACGGGCTTAGCTAGCATTGCATAAATCACTGATAAATATACCAATCTTTTATGATCTTTCAACATTAGCAGATGCTAAAAGTCAACAGTGCTCTGGAGTTGGCATTGATATCAACTTTTTCAAAGCTAACAATTTGGGACCTGAACAGTGTCCATGCAAGGCAATTCCAGAAAACAAACCAAAGCAGGATGCGGTGAGGAGGAGCGCATTCAACACCACCTACTTGTGGCGCCCTAAGAATTGCATCAATTGTCACGCGAGAAGGCCCAAAGATTAATCAGAATCACTTTACCTGTTACTTTATGTATAAATATTTCTTGATGCAGTTATTCCCTTAATGAACGACATGTGGGGGCGCCCGGGTGGCTCAGTCGGCTAAACGTCCGACTTCAGCTCAGGTCACGATCTCGCGGTACGTGAGTTCGAGCCCCGGGTCTGGCTCTGGGCTGATGGCTTGGAGCCTGGAGCCTGCTTCGGATTGTGTGTCTCCCTCTCTCTCTGCCCCTCCCCCGTTCATGCTCTGTCTCTCTCTGTCTCAAAAATAAATAAACGTTAAAAAAAATTAAGAAAAAAAAGAACGACATGTGGTTCGACTAGTACGTTTTAGTCATTTTCAAGGAAAGATTTTGCTTTTAAAAAAAAATAGAGCCTTTGACAATTACAATTTAAAAATTTTTTTTTTTCAACGTTTATTTATTTTGGGACAGAGAGAGACAGAGCATGAACGGGGGAGGGGCAGAGAGAGAGGGAGACACAGAATGGGAAACAGGCTCCAGGCTCTGAGCCATCAGCCCAGAGCCCGACGCGGGGCTCGAACTCACAGACCGCGAGATCGTGACCTGGCTGAAGTCGGACGCTTAACCGACTGCGCCACCCAGGCGCCCCGACAATTACAATTTAATGCTTTGGTGTCAAGAATGATCACAAAAGACAGGTGCACGTCACGGCCTGCGGCTTTATTCACACCAGGTCCAGAACGAGCCTGCACTGCATTGCACCCAAGAATGCCAACGAGTAGGTCTTCACCTTGTACTTCTGCCCCCCTCCCCGTTTCTTCCTCACCTCTGAAAAGCTCTTCCCCAGATGTCCCTGAGTCTGAAGCGTACAGTATAAAAAGCTTTGTCTTTGTTTTTTTCCTCCCTTTATAAATGCAAAGATTTAGAGTAAAACTTGATAAGGCACGCCAAAGAGAGGAAACCAATGGGGTCATTTCTCAATGCCCTTCTTTGGACCGAGTCTGTGCTAATGCAATAATAAACCACTAAAAGAGGTGTATCCATCCATATTAAAATGACTTTTCCATCTTCCCTCTATTAAATATAACAAACAGAATCGTTATTTATTGCCAATAACGATTGCCAATAACGAAATAGTACCAGCCTTGGGATCTTCTATACATGTTCACGGAATTAGTGAGGGAAAGACGCAGACCAACTGTTCTGTTCCTATGTGAAAATGATGCTGATGTCTGGTTGTTAGTAAAACCAAAGCTTCAGGCTACAATTATTGAGGAACAGGTATTAGTTTCACCATGATATATCTTGTCTCTCCTTCTGCCACTGTTGGAATGAATGCATTATATTCTGACCTGTACTGTGTAGGAAATTAACTAGATTGTATTAAAATTAACCTGCTAACATGGACTCAATAACACATTAAAGTAATGTGATAAAAAAAATTTCTGGGGAGCTAATACTGAATATGTGCAGAGTGTTGTTTTTTTTTTTTTTTTTTTTTAATGAATGACTCCTTTTACCTATATACTGAGACAAGATGTAATTTTTTTAAGTAAATTAAAAAGTGTCATTATAGAGGTGCGAGGGTGGCTCAGTCGGTTAAGTGCCTGACTTCCTCAGGTCATGATCTCGTGGCTCATAAGTTCTAGCCCATGTCAGGCTCTGTGCTGACAGCTCGGACCCTGGAGCCTGCTTTGGATTCTGTGTCTCCCTCTCTCTCTGCCCCTCCCCCGCTCACACTCTGTCTCTCTGTGTCAAAAAGAAATAAACCTTAAAAAAAATAATAAAGTGTCATTATATGGCAAATAGTTAATATTCAAATGAGAGGATATATTCAATTAAAAGCTATGAATCTGGAAAAATGAGAGATTATAGTAGTCTATGGTTATGTTCAAAGGCTTCAAAGACAGCAAGTTTTTGAGTGGGTTACATTTGGCTACTAAATCATTTAAGTGTATAGTTGCTGTACATATATTGTAATTACTGGGTGATATCCTTTTGGTTCTATGTCAAAAACGAGAAAACTGAGACCAATAGTTCAAGAAGCTGTCAATTGCCAATTCTGATATAAATTGTAAGTGGCCTCTTAATGAGTATTCCAGGTATACGGATTCATATTCTCGCAACTGGTAACTAGGGTCCTGGTTCCTGGATATTTAACAATACAATTCAGAAATCACAAAGTCCTCATGATATTGAGATTTTCATTTCTAAGAGGGTAAATGTCTAGTCAACATGGTTGTGACATGGTTAACGCTTGGTTCAGTTAAGTGAATTTGTTGTTAAATTGTCAGTGCCCACAGCCAGATTTAAAGGGTTTCAGCCATTTGTTGGTTTAAAATTCTGACGATCCAACTAAGAAGATTAAACATGATTCTGATTTAGCCAATGGCAAAGTAAATGCTAAGAGGATCTATACCACCCACTATTCTGAAAAAAAAAAAAAAAAAAAAAAAAAGTTTTGAACGATCCTACAGTGTTGAATCCTAACCATTGAAACAGAAGAAGAGTAATTTGCGTTAGTGGGCAGCCTGTGGCGACGGTATAACCTAAAGGGTTATAAATGGCCGGTTGGAGAAGTCATGCTGGCCATCGGTAAGATACAGGAACGTGACTAACACTAATACCTACAGTGGTGTATCCCCAATCACCGGATGGTTCAAGAGCTTTGAGGTTCCTTGCACGTTTATTTAGTTTAGTGGGAATAATAGTGGTGATAATAATGACACCAATAGCTAATGTTTCAGAGCACCAGGTACTATTTCTAGCATTTTATGTACATTTTCTCTAGTGATCATTTCCACTAATCTTATGAGGTGGTATTTCGGGAAAACGGAGGTACAGAGGCAAAAGTTAGTTTTCAGGATCCCAGAATTAAAAAATGATAAAGCTGAGAGAGTTGGTGTAGACAGCATGATGTCTTTTTATACACACACACACACACACACACACACACAATCATGTACTTAGCCAAATTCTCTCTCTCTCTCTTTTAATGGTTTATTTCGAGAGAGACAGAGAGACAGAGACAGAGAGACAGGGAGAGAGAGAGAATCCCAAGCAGGCTCTACTCTGTCAACAGGGGGGTTTGGGGGGGAGGGCTCAATCCCAAGTACCGTGAGATCATGACCTGAACCGAAATCAAGAGCTAGTTGCTTAATCAGGCTCTCTGATAAATTCTCTTTAAATGTCTATGATTCTTGTGACATTTTGGAATCTAGGTAGAGTGTTAACCAGCAATAGTTAACCATCTATTAAGAAATCATTGATATTCTACAGCAAATGTGATAAATGATACATTCTATTAAAGGCAAAGAAAATTGTTTTATAAAAAAAGCAAGTATTAACATTGTGTGGAAAGAATTTTAAACATGTATATTTAATTAATTATTTTTAAGATACTCCTGATAATTCATAACATTTGAATGGAAATTATTAATTAAATCCTGGAAACAATACAAATATCCAACTATTTTCTCTTGTCTTTTCTTGGGGGTGAGGGATTGGGGCTCTGTGTTGGAACTGTTCTTTCCACACATGGTAATTCAAATATATATTTCTGGTTGGGGCAATATTGTGTATTATGTGTTTAGCCAAGAGGAAAAAGTAGAAAAATTATATTGCATAGACATGTGATATGTTAGTTGACTATTGTGACTATTAAAAAACTATGACCAGGGGTGGCTAAATAGCTCAGTGGGTAAGTGCCCAACTCTTGATTTTGGCTCAAGTTATGAGCTCAAGGTCATGAGATCAAGCCCTGCATGGGGCTCCTCACTAGGTGTGGAGTCTGCTTAAGTTTCTCTCTCTCTTTCTCTCTCTCTCTTTCCCTCTCTCAAAATAAATAAACTTTAAAAATATGACAAATTTAGTGGCTTAAACAACATATATTTATTTTCTTAGAGTATGTAGGTGTAAATTCCAAAACCAAGGTGTTGGCATAGCTGTGTTCCTTCTGGGGGCTCTAGGGAAGAAGCCATTTTTCTTGCCTTTCCATCTTCTATACGCCACCTGTACTCCATGTCCTTGGCCCCTTCTCCCCCATCAAAGATGGTAGCATAGCATCTTCAAATTTCTGCCTCTTTGTCTCTGTCTCTTTCAGCTCTGCTTCCTCTGTTACAGAAGGACGTGTGACAGGCCCTTTATGATCGCATCGGGCCCTCTTAGATAATCCAGGACCATGTCTCCCACTCACGATCCATTGCTAATTTAATCACCTCTGCAAAATCCCTTTTGCCAAGTAAAAGTAACATGCTCACAGGTTCTGGGGGATTAGTCCTTGGGTATCTGAGGGGCCTCCTTCTGTCTACCACACATAGATAGAAAGATAATAGCAAGTGCACATCAGCCTAGTGCTTCAGTCCCCTTGAATGTGTCCTTTCATCGCTAAGTGCACTAACTTGAGCAGTTAGCCTAGAATGTCTTTCCTGCTCATCACTCTATTGCCCTCCCAGTGTGAAGTAAGCCAGACTTTGGAGAAATTCTCTCATTTAGGATCCCCTTGTGAATGCTCCTAAATAATAGCGTTAAGCGGTGAGAACCAATTTTAAAAAAGCAGAATACGATGTGCTCCAACCCTATTAGTTTGACGGGTCAACATCAAACTATTTTGTGTATGTGAGACAAAAGGTCCAGCTACCGTGTTCTGGGAGGGGTGTCCGATGGCCGGCAGGTGTGCTGAGGTGAAGGCTATCAGGGGGCGGGTCTTGGGCCTCTCGTGGGGGTCAGGGTCTATGGGAGTAGCTTACCCCACCCTGTGAGCTGGCACCCGCCAGGACACAGAACACACACCATTTCTTTGTGTTGTGTTCCTGCCTTACAAAAATCCGGGAAAGCACTCACTCAAACCAGCAGTCTAACTGTGTTGTCAAGGTGCTTCACCCTCTCAGGTCTCTGCCTGTCATCCATTTGTCTTCCATGGGTCTTAACATGGCATGAAATGTCTTTCATGATCCACTGCCCTCCTGAATCTCCTACTCATCTCTCTTCTACGACATTTCTACTCTACACTCCAGCATTGCGGATGCAAACAAATTTGAGAAATGCTGTTACAGGAAAGTTTTTCTTCTCTGAAAATACATAAGCATATTGTAGCCCGATGCTCATGGTGTTTTCAATAAGGAGCATTCATTTAAAAGTCACCATTGGGATTCCATCGGCATAGAGCAGGCATTTCTAGTTCAAGCTTATCAGAGTCTGGGTATGAAGTCCCATAGTCAGGGCTTAGTGTGTGCCTTATAGAAACATTATGTTATCTTATTTGATCCTCTTAACAACTCTATGATGAACTAGGTCTCAACTTTCTGAAATCATATTTAATAGCATTGCTATTTTAACTAATGTTTAACTTTAAAATTAATTATCTTTTCACTATGGTCCACCCTAGGATCATTTAGCTTAACCCATTTATTTTACACAAGAGAAACCCGAGTAGCTGAGTATTTAAGTAACTTGCCCTTTCCTACATAATTGACATTGCTAAATTTACACAGAATATTAAACCAAGGAGAAATTTCACTTGAAGGAACAGTAGAAAAAGAACATATGATTAAGCACAGATGGTACCTGGCTCACCTAATGTGTCTACCAATTTCCTTCATTTGTTTTTTTAACTCTAATCAAATATGGAACTATTCTAAGCTGAAAGTGGCATATTATCCAAAATCCTTTCCAAAGTCTAATAATGCACGTAGCCTTCCATCTCCTGAGACTAGACCAGCCCATGGTTACTGGTTTATACTGGTTGATGTAGGTGGGATTTTTTTTTTTTTTTTTTTTTTTTTTGCCTTTTGTTGTTCTTGTTGTTTTGTTTTGTTTTGGGACTTTAGCTAGAGTTTTATGATAAACAACTCTTCTTGACCTTTGTGAGAAGCATGAAACAGTTCATTCTACAGTAGAGCAAAGCTGTTGCCTAGTATCTCAGCGGGTGTTAAACTGGGCTCCACTAAGCACTAAGAGATTTGTGGCTAGACTTTTGGGGATTTGTAAACTTGGACGAGAAAAAAAAATGTGTCTTTATTTTTATTTCCTTTATCGGAAATGTAATATTTCCTTTGATGTTAAATATAGGAAATAAAACGCCGTAGTGTAAGCAGTTCTAAGGGACCGTTAACAATAGACTCAGAAACTTTCATGTTATATTCAAGTTATTGAAGACATCAGAATACACTGTGTATCTTCACCACTACTTTGAAATTATGGAGCTTCATAACAAATATGTTCACTTCATTTCAGTAAGTTGCTTGCCTTTGTAATCCCATGTTTATTAGTTTATACATTTAAAAACTTTAGAGCTCCTTTATCTCTTTCCATAATTTGGCTATTGTTGGTAATGCTGCTATAAACATTGGGGTGCACGTATCCCTTCGAATCTGTATTTTTGTACCCTTTGGGTAAATACCTCGTAGTTCAATTGCCGGGTCATAGGGCAGTTCTGTTTTTAAGTTTATGAGGAACCCCCATGCTGTTCTCCAGTGGCAGCACCAGTCTGCATTCCCACCAGCAGTGTAAGAAAGTTCCCCTTTCTCCGCATCCTCACCAACACCTGTTGTTTCCTGAGTTGCTAATTTTAGCCATTCCGACGGGTGTGAAGTGACATCTCATGGTGGTTTTGAGTTGTATATCCCTCATGATGAGTGATGTTGAGCATCTTTTCATGTGTCTGTGAGCCATCTGGATGTTTTCTTTGGAAAAATGTCTATTCATGTCTTCTCATTTTAATTTGATTGTTTGTTGTTGTTTTCCTTTTTTTTTTTTTTTGGTGTTGAATTTGATAAGTTCTTTATAGATTTTGGAAACTAACCCTTTATCAGATATACCATTTGAAAATACTTCTCTCATTCCATAGGTTGCCTTTTAGTTTTGTTAATCATTTTCTTCACTGTACAGAAACGTTTAATTTTGTGAAGTCCCAATAGTTCATTTTTGCTGTTATTTCCCTTGCGTCAGGAGACGTATCTAGTAAGAACCTGCTATGGCTGATGTCAAAGAGATTACTGCCTGTGTTCTCCAGAATTTTGATGATTTTCTGTCTTACATTTGGGTCTTTAATCCATTTTTAATTTATTTTTGTGTATTGTGTAAGAAAGTGGCCCAGTTTCATTCTTTTTCATGTTGCTGTCCAATTTTCCATCAACTGATGAATGGATAAAGAATATGTAGTATATACATCTATAAAATGGAATATTATTCGGCCATAAAAAAGAATAAAAGTTTGCAGTTTGCAATGACGTGGATAGAGCTAGAGAGTATTATGCTAAGTGAAATAAGTTACAGAAAGACAAATGCCATATGATTTCATTCGTATGTAGAATTTAGGAAACACAACAAATTAGTATAGGGGAAAAAAGAGGCAAACCAAGAAACAGACTCTTAATTATAGAAAATAACCTGATGGTTACCAGAGGGGAGGTGGGTGGAGGGATGGGCTAGATGAGTGATGGCTACTAAGGAGGGCACTTGTTGGGATGAGCACTGGGTGTTGTATGTAAGTGACGAGTCACTATACACCTGAACCTATATTGCACTGTATGTTAACTAGCTGGAATTTAAATGAAAACTTGGTGGGGGGGTCAGTTAGAGATCCTTGAACTTCACTGGATTAACAAAGGTATCCATGGCTCAAAATTTAGTGAAACGAAATATTAGGAATTCTCCATACGTACACATTTCTCCCTCTCTCTCTCTGGATTTGATAAGAACGGACCTCAAGCAAGATCAGCGCCCTTGACTTGCCCAACCCCTCCTTTCAAAGTTGAGTAGAAAACTGAAATGCGATTTGTTGTCTCTTCCTCTTCCCCTTCTCTCTGAGAACTGCACTCAGGCAACCATTCATCATTCATCACAAATGAGGGGAGGTGTGTACTATTTGAATGCCTGATACCGAGTCTTTATTTTTTGAGAAACCAGGGAACTCAACTTACGTGTACTGTCTACAAGGCCGTAAGTATCATGCAGCTGCTCATGATGCGCATAATTTCTCCAAAGGTCTAGCTTCTCTAGAGCTCCACACAGCTAATAGTTTTAGCCACTGCAACACCCTAAATCTCACAGTCTTCTTCGACTGGTAGCACCGCTCGGGTTCGAGAAGCAGCGGCACCATAGAACTGAAGCCCTAAATCCCAGAGTGGAATGGAGATAGGTTTTGGAGTCACAAAGAGTCAAAGTTAGGGAGGTCCCTATTGGAAACAGGGATGAAAGGACAAGGATACAACGTCCTCTGGGATCACGCAGGAAGGGGGAAGGAATCCCCAGAGCTTTACCTGGAATTGCAGGTTTCAAATAAAATAATTAACTAATATTTTATTTTCTTAAACCTTAACTCGAGCATAAGAACTCCACGAGTAATATAATGAACTAGGCTGAGGTCAAATGAGTAGAATTTGGCAGCAAATGGGATTTGTTATGAAATCAGCATTTTTGACTATGTCATGTTTATAAGTTTGAGTCCAAAGAGTGCCTCTGATGCTATTTCATTATCCAATTTTGTCAGATATGTTGAGCCTCTTGGCTTTAACTCCCATTCAGGCCTGTTAAGTCGATTTTGGATTTCAGGGCCACAGATGCATCCCAGTCAAAGCTATTTATCTCACAAACTTTACTACAAGTCCCAAAGAGTATTCAGAAGAAGAGAGTTATTGGATAGGTATGGAGCAATTATCATTAGCAGAAACTTAGCACATCATTTATGAATAGAATGAATGTTCTCTTTTTAAGACCCCTCTCTGAGAGTTTATGTGAGATCTCTAGAGAGGTCTAGAGTACAGAATGAATTAGTAAAAGTGGAAGCAGAAACTAATGTATTGAACACTTAAAATAAATTGAGATACTAAAACGTATCTTATTTGCATTTTACTGTAATTAAAAATAATAAATAAAACAAAGAAAAGAAATGAAAAGAGAAGAAGAAAGAAAAGAAGAGAAGAGAAGAGAAGAGAAAAGAAAAAAGAAAAGAAAAGAAAAGAAAAGAAAAGAAAAGAAAAGAAAAGAAAAGAAAAAAACAGTAGTAGAAGCAGATTTGCTCCTTTAAAGACAAGAAGGTTTGGTCTGAATTTCCCAATCTAAATACTATTCCCCAGTTAAAATTTGAAACTTTGCGAAGGGGCATGTGATAATATATACCACCTGCTCAGAGCAATGCCTATTTCTATGAGCATGCCTAAAAAATGTTCAGCTGGCATTTTGGATATTGTGTTAAAATTAAAAATTTAAATAGGTAAATGGGACTTTATTTTCTTTGACTAAATTCAAAATGATCTAGAAATGGCAAAGAAAACCTGAATCATCCCCACTCAAATACATGATTTAAATGTGGATATTTCATGATGATACTTGGTCAATTTACGATTCTTTCCATTTCATATTTTCTTCCATTCTTCCTTATCTTCTCCAAGTATCTACAAAATGACAGTATTGTCGTGGCATCAGGAAAAGGTGTCTGTTCCAGTGTCATCTTCTGTCCATGACAGCACCTACTGAGATGTAACTCCATTAGCCAGGTGCAGGGGCACCTATCCCAGAAGCTGGTCCTGAGGCTGAGGACCCTGCCATGGCTTCCTAGCATGGGTCCAGGCACTTAGATCTTTTGCTTACTTCTCCCAAGAGCAGGTTCTTCCCCTCCATGGCCCCTTTCAGCTCTACTCCTTTCCCTCACTCCATTGTTCCAGTTATCGGTTCTTCATGACAAACTGTACCTCAAATAGTGCCATAAAACCACTATTTTATTATATGTTTGGATTCCGAGGACAAGGAACTCAGAAAAAGCCCGGCAGGGACAGCTTGTTTCTATTCTGAGCTATTCTGGGCTTCATCTGGAATACATGATGTCTGGAGACTTGAATCATCTAAAGGCTTTTCTTTTCCTTGCATGTCTGAAAGTTGATGCCGGCTGGTGGTTGCAACCTCAGCTGGGCCTGTTGGTCTGACAGCTACATATAGCTTCTCTTGGCTGCTTGGGCTTCCTCACAGCATGGATGGCTGGGTTCCAAGAACAAAAACATCGAAGAGAAACAGGCAGAAGTTGTTTGCCTTTTATTACTTAGCATTGGAATCCCATCATGTCACTTCTGCTGTTTGTAAGCCCACCAGATTCAAGAAGAAACACAGACCCTACTACTTGATGGTAGGATTGTCAAACTCACATAGTAAAATAGCATGTGGGGGACACTCGGGTGCCTCAGTCTGTTGAGCGTCTAGCTCTCGATTTCAGCTCAGGTCATGATTCCAGGGTCATGGAATTGAGCCCCACATCAGGCTCCACACTTAGCTTAAGATTCTCTCTCCTTCTCTCCCTCTCTCTCTCTCTCTCTCTCTCTGCCCTCCCCACTGTCTCTCTCTCTCTCTCTGAAAAGAAAAACAAAAATCAAACAACAGCATGTGGAATGAGGGTGGTTATTGCAGTCATCTTAGAAAATCATCTGCTACATCCTTCTCTTGGGGGACTTGATTTTTTTCTCTGCTCCAGGTCAAAATTATCAGAATTTTCTGAAGCCACCTTCAAGTCTATAGCTTTATCTATTTTATTGGTTTGGTACCATCATGTGGAGCTTCTCTATAATGTTTTCACATCCATAGGCTCCAGGTGAAGCATATGGGAGACTTCTGTACTCTCAGATTTTCCTTAAACTTACATGGGTCCTGCAGTTCCGGATGAAGCCAAAGGATGGGAGTGTTAGGCTCCTTCTCTGGTACCATCTGCCTTTAAAGACTGGTCACTTCTCTAGCTTTCTTCTCTCTGATTATCTGTTGAGATCTTTATCCACCTGTTTGGAAAAATGACTTTTGTATCTGCCTATGGGCTTTCCTACTCTAATATCCATTATTCACATTTTGCTGTGTTGTAAATGTTTAATCCCTGAATTTGGAAGATTCAAATCATTTTTTGCCTCCAATTCCACATTTATATAAATAAAAAATACGTTTAAGACATATACTCCAGTTTTGGATTTTAAAAGCTGTTTTGGAATTCAAAATCAATTATTCAACTACTTGTTTGCATTCCGATCTTAGTGTTTTCCCTTCTCAAGGCAATAACTCAGTATTATTTTAATGGTGGAGGAAGCACAGGGTAAAAGAGAACTAAGAAAGAGAAAAAAAATCAATTGAATGATGTTTCAAAATAGCCTAGGGCACATGTAGGTGGCTTAGTCTGTTGAGAATCCAACTGTTGATTTTGGACTTTCCAACTCTTGACTCTAGATCCTAGAGTCATGGGATCTAACCCCATGTTGGGCTCTGTGCTGAGCATGAATCCTGCTCTCTCTCCCTCCGCCTCCCCCGCCCCACTTGTGTGCACTCTCTCTCTTTCTAAAAAAAAAAAAATATATATATATATATATATATACATACTATCTTACTACATTTGAAGAAAGACTACAAACTATTATTAACTGTCATCCTTTCATTTGTATTTAGTAATGAATAAGCTTACTAATATAAATACAAATTATATTTATTATGACTGTCATTCTAAAATATATTAATCCAATTCCAAGAGATATAGTAAATTCTAATATTCTTTATATTTTTAATTGTTTAAGACATAATGGCATGATCTCAACTTTCTGTAAATAGTCAGTTTATGCCAGATTCCAGGGAAACCTGGAAATGTTTAATGAGGTTTGCTTTGTACCTTACCTCATCTTTCTCTGTTCTAATTTGATACAACTTCTATTTATTGTATTAACATGCATCCCGTGTTTAAATTCAGCCAAGGTGCTGGGGCACCTTGGTGGCTCAATCAGTTAAGTGTCCAACTTTTATCTGAGTAGCAAGCTAAACTAGATGCTTTTTTTTTTCTCCATAAAGCACCATTTTGTTTGAAAGAAAGACAACAGAAAAACTATGCTTTTCACAACTGAGTTTGTGGTGGACCTTTTCTTGATAGTGAACAAAGAAATTGATCATGTGACTTTAAGAAAAACATCTGATAATACTTGTGCCAATGGTAAAATTCGAGATTTCAAATTAAAATTAGAAATTTGGAAAACTTGCATCCACCACCGTGAGACTGGTACTGCACAATTCTTAAATACTTTTCTATGATTGGTGGTAAAATTAATTAATGTGATTTTTAATATTGTATAACTAAATGTCAACATTTGAAAGATCAGCATTAGTCAATACTTCTCAGATGATCTATGTGTAGTGTTACATAATCATTTGTGGTTAAAATATTCATCAAAGTGCAAGATAGACCAATGAATTTGAATGTAACAGTGCAAAAAATGATATATTTTATTTTCACATTTCAACTTATATTTAAAATATTAAAAATGACTTTGCAAATTTTGCTAGAGTATTAAAGAAGAATATCCCCACTTAGCTGGAAAAGACTATATCAGCTTCACCTTTTCCAATCACATATCTATCTGAGGTTGGATTTCATATACTTTAAATGGTGACACAAAGAATCAAGCTATCTTAAAACAGACATTTAATAGTTTTGCAAAAATGAAAAACAATGCTGTCGTTATTTTATTTACTTGTAGAAAACATAGTTTTTTTTTTTATAAAAACAACTAATTGCTGTTTTAAAAGATTTAATTAATGAATATTTAAAATGTTTCTCACATTCAATTTTTAATATGATAACCATCAATGGATATAACCCACATAAACAAAACCTTCAGCCCCTCAAAGGTTTTTAAACAATATAAAGGGATATTTAGACTGGAAAATATTGTAAACCACTCATCAAAACAATTATGTGTTGTGTATTTGTAGGGCAGATTGCTGATATATCTGAGTGATAGGTCCCTGCTCCCTCTGAATGTCATTTTCAATCTGAATATCATTTGCATCCTTACCTCTCATTATTCTATTCCGATTTTCCATCTGTTCCCCTATTACTCCTTTCTAGTCTCTTCAAATACTTTTAAATGTTGATGTTTCCGAAGGTTGACTCCCAGCCACATAACCATTTCTTCTACAACTTTTCCCTGGGCAGTCGTTGGGTAGATCCACCTCCCATGGATTGCCCTGCAGGTTCTTACTAGGCACGTCAAGAGTGTAAAGCTATGACCACTCTTTCCTTGGGCAGTTTCTTTGGGTTGTATTTTCGGTGAATGACTCTGAGGGCCGAGGTGAAATCTCCTTCAGAGCAAAGAGCAAACTGACTTGTTTTCCCATAAAAGCAATAGATTTCTCAAGCTAAGTGTTCCTTTCCTGCAATGCAACCCAGGGCGCGTGCAAGTGTCTGTCCATCATGGACCATTGGCATCATCCCAGTGGCCGAGCAAGCTGACAGAAATAGACGTGAAACTACTGCTGCTTGTCTGTTATCAGCCAGCCCTGTGTCTTCTGCCAGTACCTATGAACCTGGGGCAGGCAAACTTGTTGGCTTGCAAGTAGAATCAAACCCTAGACCTTGAGCAGTTCTTGAGAGTGGCCGCTTTCTCACCTATGGTTTCCCTCGAAAATTCAGAAATAGCAATGATTACAAAATGGCAACCTGGATTACTGTCGCAGGTGCAGATTGCCTACTAGAACAATATGAAAAGACACAGCTCATGCTCTATGTGCGCAAAGGATAATGACCAACGGTAATTAATTTATCCAATGACTAGAGATTCCCTGAAGTAGAAATCATGCCATATAGATCTTCTGCATTCTTTGCAGACCTAAGTTGGGTATCAGGTTATAGCTACATTTCAGTAGGTTCTCACTGAGAGTTACTTATCAGTGATAATATTTCCTTCTTTGGTGCTCAAGTATCACCTAAGAATTCCCAAGCAATAATTCAAAAGTAAATGACTTCCCCAGATCCCACACTTTCTCGATTTGTTTTCTTTTCTTCCACCATCTCCAGAAATATAATTAATTTAGCCTGAGAGGTTTTTTTTTTACAATTGCTGCCCCTAGCCTGTGGCCTTTCCAACAATGTACCTCTGAGAGCATCTGGAAACTTAGTTGAGCAGAGAGCTATAGCCAGGCCTTCTGTTCACATGCACCAAATGCAACACATTGGCTCGTTGGCTCCCAGAGAGCACTCTGCTCACTGTTGGTGTGACCATGGCCCTAAGCCAAACCTTGCTGTGGTCACATTAGTCCTTAGCGAGAAAGAGAAAACTATCCGTCATAATGACTTTTTAGTTATAGTTTCAGAATCCCAATTATTAACAATATTTTTCCCATGGTGAAAAATAAAATGATGTAAACATTAATATCGTAATTAAGGCTTTGGTATCGTCTCAGGCAGCCTTCACCAGGGCATTTGTATAGGTCACAAGAAACTCTCAGAGGCAGCCACACAAAGCTAAAGGTGGATTTAAAGTGATGACAAAATATTATCAATGAAGGGTCCTTCCAGATCAGTGAGATCACTTGATTTCTTACTGTATATTTCTATAGAACCAAGATTGATGTCTTTCCAACCAGAAGTCTTATAGTTCATATGGCATCTATAAATTGTTTGCGTACTTTACCTCTGCTAATTGCGACTAGTTAATAATGATCTTCAGGATGACATATATCCCAGAATTTAAAAATAGTCCTTGATTTTGGTATGACATTGACAAAGAGTCCTTTGTAAGTGCTCATTAGAAAAAATATAGATCCATCTATTTTTTAATGTTTATTTTTTGAGAGAGAGAGAAAGACCAGAGTGTGAGTAGGAGAAGAGCAGAGAGAGAGAGGGAGACACAAAATCTGAAGCTGTATCCAGGTTCTGAGCTATCAGCACAGAGTCCAATGTGGAGCTTGAACCCACGAACAGTGAGATCATGGCCTGAGCACAATTTGAATGCTTAACTGACTCAGCCACCCAGACGCCCCTCTCCAGTTATTATCCTAACCTCAGCTTTCATTTGAAATAAGGTAGAGAGAAAAACACATATAAAACATACACGTTTAAAATAAAAATGTGTACATATAAAAATACATTTAATCCCATGTCCCAGAAAGAAAATGTATCATTTTTCCATTCCTTTAGAGCATTGCACATGATTTTCGTATTATTCTTAAAATGATTTTTTGGAAGATCATTTGGATGTTGATTTTTTCCATGCTGTTAGTTAATTTTTGTAACAATGAGAATTTATAAGAAATATAAGTGACTTTCACATAATGTTATATTCAGAAGGTGTCAAAGTATAAATATGATGAGGTTTGCACTACACTCCATTACCCAAAGGTAATTCCTGCCTTTGGGAGAAGCTAATTTGCATTTTCTAGGATCTGCCCCAGAACTGCCTTACTGTGCATCACCATGTTGGGCTCTGGAACTCTTTTTCTTTGCTGGTGGGAATGCAAAATGGTGCAGCCATTTTGGAAGACAGTTCACTGATTGTTTTACGAAACTAAATACACTCCTTGGTGCTTATCTGAAGGAGTTGAAAACTTATGTCTACACACAAACCTGGACATGAGCATTTATGGTAGCTTTATTTGTCATTGTCAAAACTCGGAAGCAATGAAGATGTCCTTTAGTAGGTGAATGAATAAATAAACAATGGTCCATCCGGACAATGGAATATTATCCAGCACTAAAAAGAAATGAGCTGTGATGCCATGAAAAGGCATGCAAGGAACTTTAAACACATACGACTAAAGGGACGAAGCCAATATGAAAAGGCTACATATGGTATGATTTTAAGCATATGACGTTCTGGAAAAGGCAAAACTATGGACAGTAAAGAGATCGGTAGTTGCCAGGGCTGGGTTGAGGGAATGAACAGGCAGAGCACAGAGGACTTTTAGAGCAATGAAAATACTCTGTATGATATCGTAATGATAGACACATGTCATTACACATGTCATTTGTCATTGCCAAAACCCATAGAATGTACATTTCTAAGAGTGAACCCTTATGTAAACTATGGACTTTGAGTAATTACCAGATGTCAATATTGGCTCATCAATTGGAATAAATGTACCATTCTGGTATGGGATGTTGAAGACGGGGGAGGTTATGCAATTGTGGGGCAAAGGGCATATGGGAAATCTCTGCAACTTGCCCTCAGTTTTGCTGTGGCCTTTAAATTGCTCTAAAAAAAACAAAGCCTTAAAAAATTATTTCTATTTTTACAAAAGAAAAAAATACAAATATCTGACTTATTTTACAACCTTCTTAAGAGGATCAAATACAAACTTAAATGCAGTTTATAAGAGCATTAATAATAATAAAAAAAACAACTATGTGCCAGTCATTGCTACACATACGCAATGTTTTAAATATATTAACGTGGTCTTTACTATAAGCCTATGATGTAGATATTATTATTACACTGACACTTCAGGTGAGGAAATTAAGGCATTGAGGAGTTGAATAACATATTAAAGTCATACAGCTTGCACAACTGGAACCAAGATATGATTTCAGATGTGGTCTGACTCCTGGATTTATCTCCCAATGCCTATGTTACACAGCTACTCCCGGTATTAACTACATTCTGTTAGTATTAAGTATAACTCTGTAAGGAATGGGAAACCATTGCCACTATTAATGATAATATGGATTTCCAGAATTAATTAACACACAACCCCTCTGCTCAATGTGTTTGGGGACATTTTGGATTCTCAGGTGAGGGTCTGGGATGTTCCAACCCTTGGATTTCCTGTGGTATGGATTCACCTTGAAATAGTAGGAATTTTTGCAGTAGTTTAGAAGACTCAGGTTTCATCACAAAAGATGTACATCCAGGAGGCACTCTAAAATTACCAAAGGCAGGAGTGCCGAAGAGCCTTGTGATATGAGCTGAGGAAGAGGTGACAGAAAGTGCTGGTCTGATGGGGAACATACTAGTCTCCGAGTCTATCTCTGACCATCCCTGAGTCAACATGTAAGAAATAATCAGGTTTCTTCCAGAAGTTGCTGAAAAATTATGGTTGCCTTTTCCATGTAGCATGAGGCAAGATTCATTCACTGGTCTGACCTACTCAAATTTGAATATATATATATATATATATATATAGAGAGAGAGAGAGAGAGAGAGTGAAAATGAGTAGTTGGTGAAAGAATCTCTATCAGGATAAACATTGGAACTTTTCCTGTTGTCTCCAAATCACTAAGGCCTAGAAGTTAACAAGAGTCAATGACCTTATCTTCCCTTCTAAAGAGTTAGGAGTTTTAAGTCACTCGATCAGTGATTATCAAATCTTACAGTGCACAGATCAGTAGCTCTAGGTATCCTTAGTACAAGGTGTCTTCGCTGATTGAGTAGCCAAAAATTTACAAAGAAGAATGTGTTGTGTTATTTCCCAGACCATTTCCATGCGGTAGAAATGGTGTACAATTCTCCGCACCCCAGCCAAGTGTGGCGGCCTCCAAGAACACACAAAAATTGGGGGATGATTTACACAAGACAAGATGCTTGTTGTCAGTCATACTCCAAATTATAACCAGAAGTAGTCAAACATTAGGAAATTCTTAGAAAAGTTGGGATACACAGCAGGCAGTTCCTATACATGCTGATGGAGGCAGGTGTCTGTTTCAAGCCTGAAGGAGCCCCAGACGGGAAGCGGGCTGGATGAGTCACAAAGCTAAGGCAAGAAGAAAGGTAGCAGTGGGAGAAACAAGTGGTTTTTGGGACAAGAAATTATATATTTTTATCTGGGATGAGTGGCCTCTCCAGGAGGTAACTTTGCTATCATTATCTTGACAAAAAAACCTGACCCACAGTAGCTACCTCCCTGGGCAAGGTGATCCCAAATGTGTAACCTTGGGCAGGGCTAAGGAAAGGTCGGAAGCGACGGAGTCCCTGGGAAGTGCATGATGTCGGTAAGGAAAGAACACCCTGGAAGGCACACAGTGGCCTGCAGAAACAAAGGGCAGTGGGTGAGTGGGGAGGCCCCCGAGTGTCAGAAGTAGATCTTTCCCTCTTCCATTGAATCCCCTCCCCTGCGACGCTAACCCTGAAGGAGAGGCAGAGACAGGAGGGGTAAGAAAGGAAAGGAATTTGGTGGCTTCCCTCCTTCTTCCTCGCATGCCCAGCTCCAGCGCAGTCTCAGAAGGGACAGGGCAGAGGCGTGTGATGGAAGACAGATTACAATTTTAACTGAGACCAGATTAGAATGAAAATGACCAGCAAGCTACTGGATTTTCCCAGGATGCTCCTAAGTGTCAGGGAAGGGAAATTGACAAAACATGTTTCAGGGCAACAGTGGTGGTAGAAAATAAAACGTGATATTCAGAGTTGAGCCCAGCCCCAAAGCTAGCTGCTCTTACTTGCTCGGGGTTTTTACAACTTCCATGTGCATTCTCCATACCCTCTTCTTGTTGCGTGAAGAATGACGCTAATTCTGCAAATCCCCAATGCTACTTTTAATAACTATTGTTCTTGGAGGTTTAAAGGTGCATGTGGGAGAAATGATAGCACTTCTTAATGTACAACAGACCTTATGACTATTTTGCAATGATTTTTTTAAACTGTTTACTTATTTTTTAAAGAGAGAGAGAGAGAGAGAGACAGAGTGCGAGTGGGGAAGGGGCAGGGAGAGAGGAGACACAGAATCTGAAGCAGGCTCCATGCTCTGAGCTCTCAGCACAGAGCCTGATGTGGGTCTCGAACTCACAAACCATGAGATTGTGACCGGAGCTGAAGTTGGACGCTTACACCCCCTGATCTACCCAGGCTCCCTTTTGCAATGATTTTTTTTTTGTCAGTCTTGGAAATAACTGGGGAGTTGGTTCATGATTTTCATAACTGGATAGTATCACAACACCTACCTAGTCAAACCTGTTCTGATCTGTTTTTGAGACAAATTTCATGAGTGCTAAATAGAGCAAATCCTCGGGAGCACTCGTCAAACCACGATACCGTAAAATACTTTGGCTGTGCAAAGTAACATCTTTATCCACCTGCTCTCCCATCTCTATTGATTTATCAGACTTGGCTGTGTCCTAACCTTAGAGAAATGCACTGTGGGACCACTCATACGGGGCAGCATTCGATAAACAAAAGGTGTTGGGAAGGGCAAGCTCCTTTGGAGCTCTGTGCACCTGTTGAGGGTGGATCCGTGCTCCTGTGCCCAGTGCCTGCTCGCGGATGCTTGCTGCGAGGCTGCTTCCTACCCTCTGAGCCTTGTTGTCTTGCCAACCATAGAAGCTGACATTTTTCCTCTTATTTGCTTTCGCATTTAGAAAAGGTTCGGAGGAGCACCTGAGGGACAGACAGCAGAGAGGAGCTGGCGGCAAAAGGGAAAAGAAAAGCCACAAAAAACAGAGACTTCTCCCCCAACCCCAAACACAAAGCAAAAAAAAATACAAAATAAAAAGAGGAACACAACTTTAGGGAACAGTAAAAATGTCTCTGTCGTGTTGATTTGAGAATCATTTGAAGTAAATTGTGTCCAACCAGGAGCCATACCTGAGAGAAAACTGGAAGTGGGGAAGGGTATCTAATGTCTCTCTTTATCTAGTCTTAAAATAGACCAGGAGGTTCTATAATTTTTCAAACAAGCAGTAAGTAATTTTATTACATCCATATTTGCAAAGCACTGGCGTATACAATATGCATGGCCTTAATAAGTAGGTGAATATAAAATAAATACACATGAAACATACAGAACGTATATTCATATATAATAATGCAAATATATGTGCATAGGTATGTGTATATATGTGTGTGTATATTTAATGCCTTTATATGTGTGTTTGCTATAAGTGCCTAGACACCATCCATGGATATAGATGTATATATTCAACCTCCTTCAGTTGAACATTTGCATTCCCTTTTATATTGCTTTTTGTTTATACAATTGTGTGTTAAATGTCTGCTGTTTAAAAATACTAAAACCGTTCTGTTTTTATGTGGCGTATAACTCATACTAGAGGACCGGCCTTGAAGATTTTGAATTACTTTTCTATAAAATGTATACAGCATTTGGGAGTTAGCAAATCCTGTGATCTTACAATGAGTCTCAAATGTGCTCTAGTGAAAGTCCGCCTTCACGTGGATCCTTACTTTACTTTTCCCCAGGTATGTTATCGGTCCTCTATAACTACCTTGCAGACTACTCCTCTAAGTCAAGACTTTCTTTTCAAAGACATGTCATTAAAAGACACATGTCTGCTCTCCCTGGCATAATAACGGCACAAAGTCAATCTAGGATAAATAGTTCCAGTTTCCAAGTATGTGTCTCTGCGTTAGGGAAAGACACGCCGTGCACACTAGTTGGAAATGTGGTTCTTTGCAATGCCGGCACACCAGAAGGCAGAAATCCGCTAGCTTGGCCCGGGAGAGTAGACTGCTTCCGAGCGGGGCTGATAACAGGTGGAAGAAAAAACAGATGTGGAGTCCGTTTTAAAAATCCGATGGCAAGAAAACGCATGTGTTGGGGGGAATACTGAGCTGGTAACACTAAAAAGAAGTAGAAGTAAGAGCTCACCTGTGACCACCGAGGAAGAGGGACAGACACCACTTCAGATTCCCAGAGTTGGCTGTGGTCTCTCGTAAGTCTTGCCAAAGGGGGCTCCATCTGTCACAGTAGAGGACAGGGCACGAAGGTCTTTGCTGTATTTTAGGAAGACCGCAGCACACGGTGCCCGGTGAAGGAGGTCACCATCGGGGAGACGGTACAAACTGAGTGTGTCCCCTGCAAGGGTTATGCTGAGCTCTGGGTCTGATACACACTCTAGCCATATCCAATAGGCATCCCTGCTGTGTGGTCACATCACCAGTAACACCACAATGGGTGTTGTTTCAATGGGCTTGAAGACAGTATCAGCCTCTGTGTTCTCATTTGTTAAATGAGTGCACTAACTGTTTAGGAGAACATACAACGGTCACCTTTTTTTTTTTAATGTTTATGTATTTTTTGAGAGAGAGACAGAGCATGAGTGGGGGAGGGGCAGAGAGCGAGGGAGACACAGAATCCGAAGTGGCTCCAGGCTCTGAGCTGTCAGCACAGAGCCCGACGCGGGGCTCGAACCCACGAACCGCGAGATCATGACCTGAGCCGAAGTCGGACGCTCAACGGACGGAGCCACCCAGGCGCCCCAACTGTCACCTGTTTTTAGTATTTCTGCTGCTGTGACTGTTGATAGACACATCCCCAATCTGCAGCCTTCTGTGCTGGGCATGGGGGAGTTGTTCTTCTGGCCTCACTGAATAAGATGGGTTTTGAAGGGACCCGTAGCAAGATCTGGGTTCCAAGAAGGGACGTCTGTGTCTTTGAAAAGTGGTGGCAAAGGTGATCAGAAGACAAGCAGCACTTCTGCATTAGGTGGACCCTTATGCTTTATCTTGTTACTTCTCCACCTAGTGTTAGTTTGTTTAAAAAGAAGTTAGAAAAGGGTCCTCAAGAAGAGGAAAGTACCCCAGGAAAGTGTTAATATGGTGAAGAGGGAAAATGTTAGAATAAGGAAGATATGAAATATAGGATCACTGTGTCCACTTGGGACAGTGAAGGGAAGGCATTGTATCATCTAACATTGGGGGATGATGTTTGTTTGTTTATTTTAATGTTTACTTATTTATTCTGAGAGAGAGAGAGAGAGAGAGAGAGAGAGAGAGAGAGAGAGAGAATCCGAAGCAGGGTCCACACTATCAGTACACAGCCAGATGTGGGGATCAAACCCACGAACTGTGAGATCACAACCTGAGCCGAAATCAGGAGTAGCACGTTTAACCAACTGAGCCACCCAGGATCCCGGGCCGGTGTTTATTTCAAGCACTTTTAGGAGAGAATAAATATTTGAAAGGAGGCAGTCTTAAAACGCCGAATGCATACTGCACGGTTTTTCAAAGGCTGGCAGTTTATGCAGATGTAAGAAACATCTGTTATGTTTAAAGTGTACAAATAGCTTCAATTCAATGACACAAGGGCCTGAAAAGACAACGTACTTGAGTCTGCAATGCTTGCCCTTTGGAGAAAAAAAGAAAAGTGAGCAGCATGGGTCCAAACTACCCTTGGCTGTGCCCATTTTGGAAAATGTGTCAAAAGCATAAGTTAAAGATTTTTTTGTAATTTTTTAAATAGTATGCTAACTGCAATGTGGTATCCTGGGTTGGATCCTGAAATGCACAAAAACAGCAGTTGAAAAACTGGTGAACTCTAAACAGGCAGGAGTTTAGTCGTATTGTATCAATGTCAATTTCTTAGTTTTGACAAGTAGGCTGATTCTTCAAGATGTTAACTTTAGGGGAATTGGGGGAAACACATTCAAGAACTCTCTGGGATATCTTTCAACTTTTCTCATACATCTACAATAGACCCACACTTTAAGTTTATTTTTTTTATAAATTGGGATTTTTGAAGATGTCTCTGAAAGTGGAATAAAAACATAAAAACAGTTTCTTTTTTCCCAGGTGCTAGACAAATATCATTCAGTCTTTTTTCTAATGCTTTGTCGTTGTTGCTGTTCTATATTTCAGCTACTGAGTATTGGCTAATGCAGTGGGATGAAAACTAGAAAAAAAAAATCCTCAAAATTTGTTACAAATGTCCACCCTTGAGTACAGCTTGTTTGGGGGCTTTTGATTAACGATAAGGAAGCTTCCGTAGAACTTAACAAATTCACTCTTCATTAAATCTCTCTGTACCTAATTTTTAAGAAAGATATTTCATGGTGAAAAGCTGTAACTTACGCATAGCAAAATATTTTAAATTTTTGAGGCATAGTTAGAGAATTAAGCCTAAGGGAACCAGTTTGTACGAATGCTAATGAAGCTGAGTGCTTGACAGATTTTTCTAAAAATCAGGCAGATTTTTCTAAACAGTGAAAAGTGGAGGTTCTCAGGTCTGCCCATTAAACTCCTGCCCATTAAACACTGGCTCACGTGAAGGTATTCTTGCGAGGCATCTTGTCCAGGTTGACACCAAGAATAGTTCTCAAGTGTCGAAGATGTAGTTTGGAAGTATGGTACACATCTCTGTAATCGTTTAAAGATTCTTTGCAGATCAATTCTCAATTTTCCTTAAACCTCCCCATGTCTTAGTTCATCGTAATCCGTAGATTATAGAGTTGACCCTTGAGCAACATGGCTTTCAATTGCATGGGTCCACTTCTGTGTGGATTTTTTGTTTTGTTTTTGTTTTGTTTTGATAAATATATATACAGTACTGTAAATGTAGTTTCTCTAACTTATGATTTTCTTTTTTATAATTTTTTTAACATGTATTTATTTTTGAGAGACAGAGGGAGACAGAGCACAAGCAGGGGAGGGGCAGAGAGAGAGGGAGACCCAGAATCCAAAGCAGGCTCCAGGCTCTGAGCTGTCAGCGCGGAGTCCGAAGCTGGGCTCGAACCCACGAACCATGAGATGGTGACCTAGGCAGAAGTCAGACTCAACGCAGGCGCCCCAAACTTAGGGTTTTCTTAATAACATTTTCTTTTCCTTAGCTTACTTTGTTGTAAGAATATAAGGTATAATACAATAGTGTTAATAGACTTTTCATCAGTGGGGCTTCTTGTCAACAGACTATTAGTTAAGTTTTGGGGGAGTCAAAAGTTATAAACAGATTTTCAACTGTGCAGGGATTGGAGCCCCTAACCTCTGCCTAGTTTGAGGGTCACCTGGAATTGTTAAATTTGTAAACCTTTTTACCATTTAGCGATTTCATGTCAGAATGTCTTATTTAATCCGTACAAACACCAAGGATTTATACTCAGTATACATTAGATACCGGATGGCTTATTCAACTAGGAATCGGCCAACTCAAGGTTCTAACTCGTATTTTGATTTCAAATACAGTGATTTAGCTTCTGTTGTACTATTTATGATGGCTAAAAATTTGATTTAGTGATATATGTGTATTCTGTTTGTTGGAAGACCGAAAGGTTGGCATATAAGAGTTGTGTATTTAGATATTGTCTTCATTTGCCAAAACAATTCCGCTTCAAATTGGGTATAAATTTGAAAGGGATATTTGGGAAAATGGTAGGATTCTTCCTGAATTTTGAAACTTGCTCCATAGGAAAGATGTAGCAGCTGTAATAGGGCAAGAAAGTTATGTATGCATTTTTCTTGATGCTTTTGGGGCTATTATTCTATTTTTAAAACATACTTTCCTTTTGGTGGCTTTTTGTGGAAACTCATGCAACTTTGAACAACATAATTAACTCATAAGTGAGAAAGCCCTTCCAAAAGTAGCATTCGTAATGCTTTACTCATTTTAAGGGCCGATGATATTTTAAAGAAAAATGATCAAAATAATACCTCCAACATACCCTCCCTGTTTTGAAAAGTTCCAGGTGCTTGGGATTCTCTGGCAAAGTAGGAGATGGTCTTGACATTTGCCCAGAATACGAGAGAAATACTCTACATTCAAGTTTATAATTTAGCCTTGTATCAATTTTAACTCTTTATAGAAAATGCAAACATGAATTCTTTTGTTACATTTAAGATAATACACCACAGAATATGTACAATTTTCTTTCTTATTTTTCTTCTAACAGTTCCGCATCGCCTTTTTTTAGCTTTTTCTCTGATGTTCTGTTAACAGCTCTAGGTAACCGCTGGGTTATTTTCTGGTACATATTTTACGTATTTTTCTACATCCAGCTGAGGGTTTGAGTTGCAATTTTGTTTCATTTTGTGTCTTCCTTTCCCCCCTTTGTTTTCATCTCTGATTGGTTGATTTTTGAGGTAAGAACCCTTTACAATATTGTTATTTATAGGCACAGTATTGTGACACATCTCTAGAACGCAATCACTTTGGTAACTGAAAGGTTATACTCCTTGAACAAAATCTCCCCATTTACCCTCCCCCCCAAGCCACTGGTAACACTACCCACCTCTGTGCTTCTATGTGTTTGACTATTTTAGTTTTTTTTTTTTTTTTTAATTTAATGTTTATTTATTTTGAGAGAGAGGGAGAGACAGTGCGAGCAGGGAAGGGCAGGGAGAGAGGGAGACACAGAATCCGAAGCAGCTCCAGGCTCCTAGCTGTCAGCACGGAGCCCGACGCGGGGCTGAAACTCACCAGCCTGGAGATGATGACCTGAGCCAAAGTGTCAGTGGACTAAGCCCCCCAAGCGCCACTGTGTCTGACTATTTTAGATTCCTTCCAAAGGGGAGCCCTGCGTTTATTTTCCTTCTGCCACAACAGGGAGGAATCTTGAGAAGAGCATCCTATGATTTCTCTTTAACCAAGTTAGCCCAGTGATTATTATTGCTTTGTTACAGATGTAAACAGTGACACTGTTTGGCCTATAGGATGAAATCCACACTGGGTAGAATAATGCCCAAGACCCTTTTGTTGTCAAGCTCTGATCCAGTTTGTTCCATCCCTATTCTCTCCTGCTTCTTCCCCGGCAATTTAGACCAAAGCCAGGCCACATTGTGTGTGGTTCTCTGAAGCCATCTTATTCTTCTAAAATTCACTGATTCCTTGGCTTCCTTCTGCCTGAAATGCATTTTCAGGGTTTTTTCTACCAGACTAATTCCTACTCATCCGTGTTTTATTTTAATTACAAACCACTTTAAACATATGGAAGGGGTACAGGAAATAACAGAACAGACCCCTATTCACCAACCCCCAAGATTAAACAGATGTTAACATTGTGCTGTGTTTGTTTCAAGTTTCTTTTTCTGTGTTTCATACAAATGAAACATTACAGGCACCTCTAAAGGCCCATTATCTCCTGTCCCCACCAACCTCTCCAGATGAACACTTAAACTGATATTTATCATTCATAAAATTGTATGTATTATAGTTTTGATTGCTATCAGCATAAAATATATACTAACACATGTGTTAGTTTACAATTTAGTTTTTTTCACTCAACATTAGATTGTTTTTCCATCTTATGCATGGTGACCAACACTGACTTTCTAATTTAACTCCTCTGGAATATCCCACTGCATAAATAAAACCCAATTCATTTACCCAAAATCTATTTAGAATTCATTTTAGAAATTAGAAATTTCTGGGGCACCTGGGTAGCTCAATCGGTTAAGCATCCAACCTCGGCTCAGGTTGCGATCTCACAGTTTGTGGGTTCGAGCCCCACGTCAGGCTCTGGGCTGACAGCTCAGAGCCTGGAGCCTGCTTTCAACTGAAGCTTTGGATTCTGTGTCTCCCTCTCTCTCTGCCCCTCCCCTGTTCACGTCTCTCTTTGTCTCTCAAAAATGAATAAAAACATTAAAAAAAAGAAATTAGAAATTTCTACTCTTTTGCTATTGTAAAGGGGGCTGCACTGAACATTCATGTGATAATGTCCCTTGGCTGATATGCAGTTTCCCCAGGGTAGATAGCTAGAGGTGGGATTTTCTGCTCTATTTAATATTGCTAAACTGTTTTCTAATGCAGTCGGACTAATTAATACACCTTCACCTTACCAAAACTTGATATGATCTAGTTATGTTAAAAATTAATCTGATTATTGTGAAAACATATGCCTTGGTATTTATTGATCATACTGGCCTTTCCGTGAGAATAAAAATATTTTCATGTGTCTATTTGGCATTCAGTTTTCTTGGTCTGGGCGTTGAAATCCATGGGGGCGGTTTTTCCTTTTATGTTGTTTGTGCATGTCTGAGCCTTTTAAGAAACCATTCAAACTTGAAATTGTAAAGATACTGTGATCATTTCCTCTAATTATTATAGATTTATTATTCAGATGTTTTACCTAAAACATGTGGAATTTTTATTGAATGTGAGGCAAGAATCTAAATAGCTGAAATGTATACAATTATACATTGTTGCCTGTTTCTGGGCTCCCTCCTTTCATCCACTGTCTATTTGTTTTTCCTCGTGCTAATAGAACACAGGGCTGTTTATGTGATATCGTCATTATGTCCTAACGGCTGAGAATAGCTCTCTTTGTCTTCTTCATCTCCTTCCCCTTCCTTCTCTTCGTCCTTCATTTTTAATAATTAAACTTTATTTTTAGGACGCTTTTAGATGAGAGAAAAACGGAGTTGAAAGTAGAAACAACTCCCATATACCCCCTGCCACCCCTCCCACAGCCTCTTTCACTATCCACATCTAAGATGGTTACAATCAATGAACCTACACTGACACATCCTTAGCACCCAAAATGACAATATGCCCTTGGTACTCTGCATAATACTCCGTGTCTTTCCATGCTCTGATACCTCATTTTTTTTTAAGTGCTGAATAACATTTCTTTGTCTGGATCCTACCAGTTTATTGAAGGAAATTTTCGTTGCTTCCAAGTTTGATGATGATGAGTAAATCGGCCATACATGTCCATGTGTGAGGTTCTTCGGTGGCCCGAAGTTGAAGTGCAATTGCTGAATGACTCAGTAGAGTATGTTCCGTTGTGAAAGAAATCACCCACCCATCTTCCAAAGTGTCTGTGCCATTTTGCATTCCCACCAACAGTGAATAAGAATTCTTGTGTCTCCGTGTCCTTGTCAGCATTTGATGTGGTCAGAGTTTTGGATGTTGGCCATTTAAATAGGTATGTCGTTGTATCTCCTTGTTTTAGTTTGCAATTGCTTATTAATATCTGATGCTTGGCATCTTTTCCACTCGCTCTTTTGTGTTCTTCTTTAGACTTATCTCTGCAACTCCTGGCCCTTTAAATGATTTTTTTTTTAATGTAACATTTGAATTTCGTAATTTGCCTCTATTTTTTTTTTCATTTCAATAAATTCTGTTTCTTTTTATATACGTCTATTCCTTTTCTTCTAGCATCCCTTGTTTCTTACAAGGGATTTCTTTTTTTACATTCTTAATTATAATTCTTAAACATGCCTATTTAAGGTTTTTTCAGAATGTCTATTATCTGAAGAAATTAGATTCGCATCCCTATATTGGTCATCTCTGTTGAATTTTTCCATGGTGGATTGCTGTTTATGCAAGTTCTTCTGCATCATAGCTTTGTGTCCCAAATTAAGGATATCTTCCTTGAGAGTGGCTTTGCTCATTTCTAGCTGTCATTTTTAATTTGAGAGTTCTTAAATCATGCAGGGAATATAACTTTGAACTCCCAAACCAGAAGTTGATAGGAACCCAAATTTAAAAGTACCACGGAATGGGGCATCTGGGTGGCTCAGTAGGTTGAATGCCTCTGACTGTTGATTTTGGCTCAGGTCATGATCTCGAGGTTTGTGAGTTCCAGCCCCACATCAGGTTCTGGGCTTTCAGCAGGGAGCCTACTTGGAATTCTATCTCTCTCCCTCTCTCTCTGCCCCTCCCACCTCTCACAATAAATAAATAAACTTTAATTAATTAATTAATTATCATAGAAGTCCCTCCCCCGCCCCCACACCTGGGCTTCAATCAACACCAACCAGTCCCTGTTGTTGTTTTTTTCTTACTCGTGAGATCATTATTTCTAGCCTATTACTTCTAGAAAGATGTAGCATGTATGGGCCATAATTTATTTGAACTTTCTCCATCTCGCCATCTCATGTACTTCCAACGTCTCTTTTTAGTTTTAGAGAAAAAAGAGAATATGGGTGGGGGAGGGGGAAGAGAAAGAGAATCTTAGAATCTTAAGCAGACTCTACCCTTAGCACAGAGCCCGACGGGGGTTGGATCTCAGGACCCTGGGATCATGATTGGAGCTGAAATCAAGAGTCTGATGCTCAACCAACTGAGCCACCCAGGTGCCCCTGTTTTCCATATTTTAACTTTTGTCCGTGCAATGCTACTAAAAGCCACGCCCTTAGATTGCTGAAACTCACATCACTAAGAACACCCACACACACCCACCCCCCGACACACACACAAATCTGGGGCGATCACAACAACAACTCCCACACTAACTATGCTGCTTTTCAGTCTAAGATACTTTGCTTTTCTGGAATTCTCTTCTTAAACTTGTTTCTTATTCTCAACCAGTATCTTGTGTCCAATGCACAACGATTTCAGTTTATATATTTTATCATATTGTCAGAATAAAGAAGGGACTCACTTACAGTTATGATTTATTTCCAACGTTGTATTTTTATTTTTTAAACTTACATCCAAGTTAGTTAGCACATAGTGTAATAATGATTTCAGGAATAGAATGGAATGATTCATCCCTTATGTATAATACCCAGTGCTCATCCCAACAAGTGCCTCCTTCAATGCCCCTTACCATTTAACCCATCCCCCCACCCACAACCCCTCCAGCAATCCTCCGTTTGTTCTCCATATTTAAGCGCCTCTTATATTTTGTCCCCCTCCCTCCAACGTTTTATTTTTAAATCTATCTTTACTTTTTTAATTGTTGTATGACCTGTTGACAAAAACCAAAACAAAACAAAAAAAACTTAGGCACCATCTTGGATCAGGAAACCCGTGTAGACAATGTGAGGCACAGTTGTATCAAATCATCCATGTGATGTGCTTGGGAGTTCGTCTTTCCCTCTGTCCTCCTGGCTTTCCTTTCCCTTCAGCTTTCCTTTCCCTTCCTTTCCTTTCCCTTCTCTTAAGATGGCTTTCCCCTGTGTGGTATCACATTTTTCCCAAGTGACTCTACCCATTTACTTTCTGTATAAATATAATGATTATTTATTTCTTCGTTTATTCTCCACTAAAACAAAATCATGTGACTCTTTCCTTATGTTCTTGGCAGATGTTTTCCAAGTTTGGTTCTGATGGATAAGTGTACATTCTTGAACACAGTTTCAGATGAGATGACAGATCTCAAGAGTGGCTGGGCCTGGATGGTGTGCTCCCCTAGGGAAGTGGGGGGACAGATCAGTCCACCCCCCTGAACTAAATGCCATGGGGACCGAACACCCACCAGCACCCGGAAGACCGCAAGCTCTGGAGTGTGGCCCCTGCTATTCCCTGGAGGGGTAGGGGAGGGTGCCTCTTCTCCTCTCCCGTTAAGTCCTTCAACACCACAAAGTGTTTTGTTTCACCCAAGCCTTTTGTAATAGCCTCAGAAATGGTTATGGAAGAAAGGAGGAGGAGGAAAGAAGAGGAAAGGAGGAAGTAGAGAGGGAGAACAGAAACTCCTGCCAAGAAAGGTTAAAACGTTTTCCAGCATCATAGCCAGTTAATGAAAGAGCTGATAGGAGAACCCAATTTCCACTGACCCAGTCAACTGAACATTTTTATTCCATGCATATTCCTAAGTGACTACAGAAAATATTTATCATGCTGGTGAGGAAAAGAAAAACTAATGAAACTGAAAAATGAAAGAAAAAAGCATATACTTTCTCCTTTATTTGAATAGTTCATGGAGAGCATTCGTTTTCAATGGGTAAGGTTTCAGAATGTCCCATTTTACCATTTGGTGTTAAATTCCCATTTCTTTGCAGTGTTCTCATGTTTTGTTCCATTGCCTTTCTCTGGTTCAATGTTACCTTCAGGTTCTTCTCAAAGTAACAACACAGCAGTGGATAGCCCTGATCTCAGGTCCTCACATCTTAATGTCAGGGTAAGGGTGAATGCCTCCCGCAGGGGCTGCCATGGAAGGAAGGGTGGCAGGATTGACTTTCAGAGTCATCGAGAAATGTTCCGCAGTGCTCTGCTCACTGACTTCATCACGCTGCACAGACCAGCTCTCCTGACTTCACAGAGGGGATGTGGCTGGTGGACTGACTTCAAATAGGGCCACCCTGAGCAGTGGATTGGGCCAACCCCCAAAGACCTACGTGATGCGAAATATGAATGTTTTGTTTCAAAAAGGAAATCTGGAGGGCTGTAAACAGGAAGGAAGATAAATGGAGAATATTCAGTTAATATTAAAGCGATTACGAAAACCTGACTCATGGAACCTGTTCTATCGATCCGAATGTCTTCTTCGCACCTTTCCATTGTTGACTTCCTCCCGCACTGCACGTCCAATGCTTGTCAATGCTCCACATTTTCCTCTCCACTACTGCAGTGATCTGCCCGACTTCGAAGAAGCCTGGCTCCAAGTACTTGATTCCCCACACCTTCCCTGCAAAAGGAAGTCATTCATAAGCCTAAAACTTCTTTCTTCCCTCTCGCTCGCTTCTTCTAGGCCAGCATAAACTATGACACTGTTTATGTCAACAGAGTGTAATCAGCAAAGGGATAATGCACATGCTTTTGTCCAGACTGAACTGCAGGGATTTCGTTTCTACTTGATAGTTTTGAAAACTTGTCAATATACCACAGCCACAAGAGCCACTGAGCTTAACCAGATGTGAGAGTCTGGCTGGCCCTGTCAGTCCCAGAGGGGGCCTGGGCTAGATTTTAAAATCTTTGACCTCATGCTCACCCTCCAGCAACAGAAGCAACAATCCAAAGTGCTTTATCTTTCTTGGACTCTGGCTCTTTTTCTACAGATGTGCCACTTGTATTTTTAGGATTTTCTTTCTTCATTTTTTCTGTTATAATCTTTCTTTTGGGGACCTGGGTGAAAGGAGGTAAATGATTTTCCTTTAATTCCTGAGGGGAAGTCAGATAAGAAGATGAGATGTCATCTTGGCAGGTTAAAGTAAGTCAGAAGCATGTTTTAATACCTTACAGATGTATAAAATTTTGGTTTACAAATCTCTTCTGTGTGTATCAGCTAAAATCTCAGAAAGGCCCTGTGGGATAGAAGGCCCAGAAAGTTGAAATAACACATCCAGGATCACATTCCCATGGTGCCATAAAGATGACCAAAAGAATATAGTTGCAATGCCAATGCTTGTCATAAGCGTCTCTCTCGTTCCTCAGTGGGGGCCGGATCTTGAAGAATAGGGAAAAACTCATGCATTTATTCACTTAGTTTTACTTGTTTACTTTTCTTTGATTTGCTCTCATGTCTGCTGCATCGTTGAACGTTGTACGATTTTTCTGTGTCCTAACAGTTTTGCTTCCCAATTGTACTTTGAATTTCTTTATAGCGAAATAAGCAAGCCAAGTCCGATAATAGTTCGAACACATTCACTGAATCTGCTTGGCATGAGGCACTGATTTGCCAATGTTGGCAGAGAGTAGAGTGGTGGTTGCTGGCTGGAAAATGGGGAGATGTTGGTCAAAGGGTAGACAGTTTCAGTTAAGCAGGATACGTAGGTTCTGGAAATCCTATTTATAGCGTTGTACCTATATTTAGCAATAATGTATTAAATACTTGAAATGTACTTAGTACATCTTAATTGTTCTCACTAAAAACGAGAAGCTGTGTCAAGTGATAGATGTCTTCCCCTGATGATGGTAAACATTTCAGTATGTATGCATATATCCAGATATCACGTTGCATTTCTTAAACACGTACACTTTATATGTGTCAGTTGTCTCTCCATAAAGCTGTAGACTGAGACGTCAAGGTTAATGATTGCCCATGGGTCACACTCAGGAGAAGCCGTTTTCAGGTACAAGGACACAATCAAGTTAGCGAGTCTGTGAACATCTGTGGTCCTGGAATTAGAACCCATAGAAGGACCCAGTGGTATTTTCTATCTTTATCTCAAAATTTTTAAGCATTCAAAGTAAATCCAGAGCTGTTAGGGAGAGACTAAACAGTGACATTGCAGCGGTCGGTGGGCCCCCGTGTATCAATACTCTGTTCCCAACTCAGTGGCGGCACCCGTGAAAAAGTGCAAGGGCTTAGGCAGGATGGCTTTCTGGTGTACCAGGCGAGGATGGGTCCCAAGCAGGGCTCCCAGGATTCCCACTCACCCTGTCACTAACCAAACATAGACGCCAGTGAGGCTGTCACCTGTGGATGCTGAAGGGATCCTGTGGCTTCTAGCACGAACGTCTGAGACATCTCTGACTGTGGGTCCAGCGTGGAGAAGAGATTGGTGGTATTCTAGAATATGCACAACTGTGGAGAAATTAGGCCATCTCCTACCTAACCTTCTCATGTATTGCTTGGCAGAGAGATGCTCTTTCATGTGATGATATACAGCTTCAACTTCTGCCGAACGACATTTAGTATCGTCATACCCCAAGTATAAAAGGCAGAGATGGGATAGCGCAGGAGATGTATTTAGACCCATGACCCAGGTTAAGCACGGCAGAACGAACATCTGACTTTATCTCTATGCCCCCCAGAAACCCAGTTCAAATGTCAATACCGTACAAGAGGCAAGCAGTGATGACTGTTTACATCCCTCGTCACTTACTCCCTTCCACAATAGAGGGTAAGAAATCATGTATATGTTCCCCATACCCTTGTGTTTGAAGATTTGGCTCTATGACTCCGTTGTGGCCTCACAGGTAGAGGAAACTGTGTCCGCAGACCGCACTCTAGGAACTGTTTTCCTCTTGAAGAAATAATAGATGTTGCTCTAACCTGAAAGAGAGCGTAAAGGAGGTATGTATTTTTGTAGTCAAATCGTGAGATAGCAACTGGATATCCACTGATACATTCATCGCTCTTCTGGGCCTCCGATTCAGTTTCCAGTTTGTGGAATATTCTTTCAGAATAGCTCTGGTTTCCCGATGACGCTCCTGACACATATACCTGATGAGAGCTTCATTTTTGTCATTACGAGGTGGCCTTCTTGTGGTTATCGACAAAAGAAATCGGAGCTAATTCTACAGTGCTACACGATATGGGTTAAGAGAACAGTGTCGTTAGAAGAACTTCCAAGACAAAGGTCAGCAAGAGAAGAGAAGACAGAATCCCCCCACCCCACCTCTCATTTCCTCCGTAGAGACGCGGACCCAGAATGTAACATGCCGGTGGGTGTATGTGGCCCCCTGTTGCCCTCAGTAATTACATGGCAAGCCTGGGAGCAGCCCCCCCAGGAATAACTGGAGAGGACCACTTGGTCCCTTGGCAGTTGGGGTTTGCACAGCAGCTGTGCACGTACATTACCTCAGAATGCAGGCTTCCAGAACCTGGGGAACATGGAGCTCACAGGACCGGCTCCTCGGCAGAGGATTGGTGCTGGTCCTCATGCTGGGAGAAGGTGAAAGCCCCAGTTCTTGTTGGCTCAAGGTCCAGGCAGCCCAGAGTGATTTCTAGAAAGAATCCTGCCTCTTTCTGTATGATCCAGCATGGTCTAAATCAGTCTTCAGGCCTAGAATATTTGCCTTGGATGTAAAAATTATAGATTTTGTCCAAGACTCGGGGATTAACTGTTCTGGGAATAAATATTTTCTTTCTTTCTTTCTTTCTTTCTTTCTTTCTTTCTTTCTTTCTTATTTCTTTCTTAGATTCTTTGGAGAAATTGGTAGAAATTAGGCAGTAATCTAATTTTAGCTCAACAACAATTTTGCTCGGATTTAGTTACAACCTTCATCCCTTGGAGTAAAAATGACATTCCTTGTTTTCCACCCATGAAGACGAATTAACCCAGAAGGATTCCAGAACTATTGAGAAAGCGTGATGCTGTACACATAATCTAGCATAAATCAAGTTTTGATTGGACATTATGGCAGGATTAGCTTGAATGGAGTCATGGTGATACTTCAAAAATACACCCTTAATTGTAGAGAGATGATTTTTTGTCTAATACAGTTGGAAAACGTGCCCAGGGAAATGTAAGATGTGAGATCAGATGGCCTGGTAATATTATGAATATGTTAAATACCCATTTCAATGTATCCAAATTAGTGAAATGTCTATAGTTTATGAGAAAAATTATTTTCTACAGGTCTTCATTTACATTTACAAATTCTACTAGTTCTTGTCCTTTCCTATTTGAATATAATATTGGCATATGTCAAATGCATTCATAAGTTTCATTTTGGCACTATATATATATTTTTTTGTATTTTAAGTGTTTAATTTACACATTGATCTACAGGAAAACAATACATATAATTTTATAATTCCTAAGTACACTCATGTTTCCTATAACCATCATGAGCACTCGAAAGATCAGTAATATATTTTCTATGATAATGTAACAACTCAGAGCCCAAATTATAATTTATTTTATGTAAAATTGTAATGATTCTTTTTATCGATGCACAGTTTTCCTAAAGGAATGCTTTTGTGCATTACACAAAGCACTTCATCAACTTTAAATTCTCTAACAAATCATAAGGACAAATATACTCCCATTCTCCATGTCTATTTTGAAAAGTAATACATTTTCAGTTAGGGAGAAAATAATCTCAAAGGTAGTCAGATTTCAAACTGTAGTGCGTGTGTGTGTGTGTGTGTGTGTGTGTGTGTCTTAATGCCTCAATTTCCCTGAGCAACTACTAGATAAGCAGCATGAGTACAGATTCAGAGGCACAAGAAATCTTAGTTTTATTTAGTTCAAATTAAAGCTTCCACATAAAGGGTAAATTATTAAAGAACATATTGCAAATAAGTGGCACATTTAGATTTATTTTCTATTATTATTATTATTATTATTATTTTAAAGTATAATTTTGAGTGAGCACAAGCTGAGGGAGGGGCAGAGAGAGAGAATGTCAAGCAGACCCTACACTGTCAGCACAGAGCCCAACGTGAGGCTCGAACTAACAAACGGAGATTATGGCCAGAGCCGAAAACAAGAGTTGGGTGCTTAACCGACTGAACTACCCAGGTGCCCCTAGATATTTTTAAATTATCCATTTACAAAGCCAATCTATACCAAAAAGTAGAATTGTTGTTTCACTTCAGCTTCTCCTCACCTCGGACACGTGTTCCATTCCAATGTTTCTTAAATAAGAGCGAAACTATGAAGGATAGAGAAGACAGATTCCAATTCATTTATTTCCTCTAAAAGCTAACAGAGGGGGGACCATGAGAAAGAAAAACAGGTGAGCTACTGTGCTTGCTTTATAAAGAAATATGCAGAAGTAAGTAAAACTACATTTTTCTTACAAGAGACAGAAAGATGGAAGATAAATAGATAGCAGACAGATGCTAACTGTATCCGTGATATAGACAGATGATCTCTAGCAATGTTATAGGATTACTATTTATTAAATTCATTTGATTCAGAATGACGATTATGATTATTTTTATATTCAAACATATACAACATATTTTTTTGTGAGCTATTTCAATAGCATCACGGTCTTGTTAATACTTTTATTTTTTTTAGCGGGGAGTGGAGGAAACAAGACACAAGGAGAGAGAGGTTCTTAAGCAGACCCCATGCTCAGCACAGAGCCTGACGCACGGACCTTGATCCCATGACCCCGGGATCATCACCTGAGCCAGAATCAAGAGTCTGATGCTTAACCAACAGAGCCACCCAGGTTCCCCCTTATTAATACTTTTTTTATACAGTAAACTTTCAGTGTATATGATGCATTGCTGTGAATTTCTTATTTCCACTGATTTTAAAAAATGTGTTTGTACGTTAATAACACTAACAATATGGGGGCACCTGGGTGGCTCAGTCAGTTGAGTGTCCGACTTTGGCCAAGGTCATGATCTCGTGGTTCGAGTCCTGCTTCAGGCTCTGTGCTGATAGCTCCGAGCCCGGAACCTGTTTCAGATTCTGTGACTCCCTCTCTTTCTCTGCCCCTCCCCTGCTTGTGCTCTGTCTCTCTGTCTCTCTCTCAAAAATAAATATTCAAATTTTTTAATTAAAAAATTTTTAAAAATAACACTAACAACATGAATTACATGTTTATAGGACTAAACATGGTAATGCACTATTGCATTTTAATTTAGACATATGAATTTTTAAATCATGATTTATTTAGGTTAAAGCAAGTTTTCTTAAAACAAAATGGAAACTACTTTGCTTTTTAAAAATAAATGATAATCACGCCTCTCTGCGTATATTGTGTTCATCTGTATTTGTCAGAATCTGATCTTTAGGAAGCATCTATCCAAATACCATGGTTCATTTGAACAGCATAGAAAGCCATCTCCATACACACAATGATGAATCTTCAGTGCTTCCCAAATATCGCTGATGGTGAATGAGTGGCAACCATAGACTCAAAGGCTATCTCACATTTAAATATCCCGAAGAGTTTGTTTTTTCCATTTTCTCCCAGAGACGATTCTTGCTGAAAGGACCAAACTATCACCAAATTCTGGACAGCAGTCAACTGAATTTTCTCTTTATTAACTTGGAGTGATTCAGGCGTTCTGATCTCAGCCTGAACATCTCTGCTCCAGCCTTGATATTTACATCCTGTAAGTACTTGTAAACAATTACCATATCCCCTACTTAGTTGTCTGTTAGCCAAGCTAAACAGATTGAGCTCTTTTAATCTTTTCTCATAAATCAATCTCTCCATTCCCTTAATTACTCCTGATGTTCAGTTTTGAACTTACTCCAATATGCTCATCATATTTCTAATACTCTGTTTCCCAGAACCAACTAGTTTTGTTAATGGCCTCATGTTTAAAATTGTGCTTATTCAATTGAAACAACGGCAGCAAAAGATGTTTTCTACGGGGCTCGGTTCTCTGTGGTTACCCAAGATGGAAACATCCCTATCAGGACACTCATCACAGAATGTATTCCTTTTTCCCTCTCTGTGGCCTTGTGCCAAAGCACGGGGCTAACATATGAGATGTGAAGGGTAATGGCTTTAAGATTGTCTGGGATGAGAACGAAGACGCTTCCTCTTAAAAAAAAACAGAGAGAGAGAGAGAGAGGGATACTGTTTCACGATGTAAATAGGAGAGCGAGTTCATTTCTGCACATTAGCTTGGCTGACTTTCCCCACAGCTATTGTAGGCCAAGACATAGGTATCTCCTCACCACATCAATTCTGATGTAAATCAAGGCTCTACTATTGTTGTTGCTGTTGTTTAAATAAATCTGCCCTTTGAAAATGGGAGCTGTAAAGGGCACCTGGGTAGTTCAGTTGGTTGAGCATCTAACTTCAGCTCAGGTTATGATCTCATGGTCCTTGGGTTCAAGCCCCGCGTCAGGCTCTCTGCTGACAGCCCAGAGCCTGCTTCGGGTTCTGTGTCTCCCTCTCTCTCTCTGCCCCTCCCCTGCTCATGCTCTCTCTCTCTCTCTCAAAATTAAACAAACATCAAAGAAGTGTAAAAAAAAGAAATTGGGAGCTATGATTTAGTGAAGTAAGTAAGACCTTTGGAACTTACCAGAAACGTTTAGTGTCCTTAAAGGGAAGGAGAATATTTGAACTTCGCGGTGAGCTAGAACACAGTGGCCAGTGCATTGGGGAAAACCATTCTGGTGACCTTTGGAAGGTGAGGCTGACCCACACGATGACCGCAATAAGGGTACAGAACAAGAATGTCACTGGGCTGGGATGGGAGCTGGCCTCCAAGTATCCAAAGTGATGAAAACATTTCCTAGAATTATCTGACAAACATAATAACTTGATAAAGTTTTTATTCTTTATCGTTAAACACTGCCTTTAAAAAAAATGTTTATTTGCTTTTGAAGGAGAGAGACAGAGCGTGAGTGGGGGAGGGGCAAGGAGGGAGAGAAACACAAAACCCAAAATGGGCTCCAGGCTGTGAGCTGTGAGCACAAGCCCAATGCAGGGTTCGAACTCACGAACCGTGGGATCATGACCGGAGCTGAAGCGGGATGCTCACCTGACTGAGCCATCCAGGCACCCCTAAACATTGCCTTTAAAAAATGTTTTTAGGTGATACAAGAAAGAGGATTAAATGCATTTGAATAATTCAGTAGCCTAGCTAGGGAATCCAAGCATGCGATAAATGAAAAGTGGATACGTGGCCATAATATACACAAAAATTCACAGGACATGGAGTCACATAGATTTATCAGCAGCTCTATTAATTATTTCTATATGCTTGAAGAGGCCATCTTCCTACCTTCTCTGACTCGCTTCTCCAGTCCTCCTGTATAATTTGCTGGAGTTTTACAGCTTTTCCATGAATTCTAGAGTTTTTTGATCATTTATTCCTTATGATAGAAATCCTGTTAAATGTTAATTGTTATGCTAAGCGTTTGATATAACTAGGCATTCAAGCTGGGAAACAGGCAACTGTAATAGAGGGTAATAATTGCATCACCAGCTCATACATCTCCCCCTGCAGTTTCTGATTCTTCCCTGACCCTTCATGTTTTAGTTTAGGTCCCCCCAGCAGCAGGCATTGAGACAAGGACCCAAAAGGTGGTCGTTGGTTTTCGAGGTGATCCCAGGAAACACTAGTAGTTAGGTTGGAAAGTGAGACAGGAAAGGAAGCCCCAAGTGGGTTTGTTTTAAACAAACGTTTTACCAGTGCAGGTCACAGGAGCCTTTCATCCTCATAGGGAATTGAGAAATGAGTGTAAAACCGAGTGACACACATCCGTACTTTACCGTTCCTCCTCACCCTTCAGCCCCCTGCTTGTTCTACTCCCCACGTGATGTTCCTTCCACCCTGTCCTCTGTTCCTTCAAGCGTTGGTCCGTCCCATTTAAAAACAAACACAAACTTACGACGCCAAGTTTAGGGACACACGTGGCGATCTCTACTACAGGAGTTGATATTCATCACCTGTCTCCTCTACCGTCCACTCTGGAACCCCATCTGCATCCAGCACTTCGACTGGCCTAGGTCCCTTGGAGTTAGTCTGCTGTCACCAGGGGCCAGACCGGTGAGTTAAACAGGGATGTCATGGGTATCACCCAAGCCCTGCAACTCTTTGAAGGACTCTAAGTCCACTGCATTGAGGATTTGGTGTTGATTCAGATTGACTGTCTTGGCCAGTGATTGAAGCTCTCATTTCAGGGACTTCTGTTTGGCGTTTCCTATCATTACGACTCTCATTTCACGGCCAGAAAACCCAGTCTGGATGAGGATTTATCCCAGATGCTAATTACGTCCATTTTAACCAGCAGCGAGGGCTCATGACTACATCTCACCTGACGGGCTCGGGAGACTCCGTGGACAAGCTGATAGGAAGGTGGGTACGACTCTGTTATTCCCCGATTCCTTCCATTGCCCCGCTCGAACCAGGGCCGTGATGGAATTGTCAGGGGCACCTCAGACCTGTGTCCAACAGTCTAGATAGCTCCCTGTCAACAGCAGCAAAGGCAACGGTGGATCCCCACTGTGCACAGGTGGCTGCTCCCCTCCTTCGGTTGATAGACTCTGACTCTGAGAATTATCTCAGGCCCTGGTGGGAGAGTCTGAATTTTGTTTTTTTCCATGGTGGTGAGTGGTATCAGCCTTCAGCCTACCTACGCTTTATTATTTTGGGGACCTAGATCAAGTAATATCCTACTTGTCTGTTGTCCTTGCTCCTCACTCCCCATGATCCGTTAGCCATCACCACAGATCAGGTTGGGCCAGGGGTCCCCGGTTGCCACTGTGGCGTTGCTGCTCTTTCGATAGTCGCGCCCACCTTGTCTTTGGTGATTGAGTACAGCTCCCCCAGGCCGGCATTACGTGCATCCTTGGGGAGGCCAGTTCCCCAGTGACATCCCCTTACCATCTGGCCTGGCCCAGAAGAGAGACACCACTGTGCTTCTGGATGCTGCCAGTGCCTTCCTCGCTACACATTCCTCCCTGCTTTAGTAAAGGAAGTGTGCTAAGGGCACTTCCGGGGAATACGCTCATCTCGCGGTTCCATATCTTCCCTCATGACTGTTCCAGAATGCCTCCCTGCTAGAGCCTGGGTGTCTGTGTTGCCTGCAAATTCATAGGCAGAAAATCTCACTGGCAATGTGATGGTCTTAGGAGGAAGGGCGTTTGGGAGTGGTTGAGGTTTCCATGAGATCATGAGGGTGGGAGTCCTCCTGGAGGGGGTTCATGATTTTCCAAGTGTAGAGGGCTCTGGCTTCCTCTCTCTGCCCTCAGCGGGCACGGATGTAGTACGTCGGCCATCTGTAGCCTGGAAGAGAGCTCTCAGCAGAATTTGATCTTGCTAGCACCCTGATCTCAGACCGTCCACCTTCGGAACTGTGCAAAAGAACTTTTCTGTTTATGAAATGCCCAGTCCGTGGTATTTCTGTCACAGCAGCCCCAGAAGACCGAGACGCCACATCGGAGACCCATCAAATCCCTCCTGCGATCCTCTTCCCGGATGGTTTGATCACCTCCCCTTTCTCAAGCTGCAAGGAGTAGTCCCTGCAGTATGTTACGGTCAGCATGTTAAAGATAAGGTGAGAGAGGGAGCCCGCACACAGATGCGCTTTCTCTCCTCAGCTTCACCTTGGCTCCTTGGCCATCCTGGCCCCTCAAAATCCATCCCAGGCAGGTGTTCCCACTCCAGGTGCTAAACAACCCCTTTCCCCCTGAAGCTGTGATAACGTTTCCCTCTTGGGCCGACTCAGCGTTCGCCCTAGTTACTGGTCTAGAGGCAATGAGGGAAGGTGAGGCAGGTGCCGGGTGGGGGGGACCACTATCTCCTGGCGCAGCTTCTCACACCAGAACTTTAACAAGATCTCTTTACAAGGGAAGTGGCTCTAACCCCACGGGGAGCAGTGGGCCGCCTCTCCATCAGAGGCCATGGGAATCTGGGGGCTCGAGGACTTCCAGCACATGCGCCCAGATACCTGCGCTCAGCCTCCGGGTTTTATTCCCTCCCTCCCAGGGTGGGAGGCTCACCCCGGGGAATTCAACCCCTCTGCTGTCACTTTACTTTCACATTCAAGCCTGGAGCTGTTTCTTCAGCGTGACCTCCCCTCTGGCTACAGGGCGTGGGAAGGTCTCTTTCGATATTGCCAGGGAACCTTCGGGCTTTCACCTTGTGCTCCGAGGTGCTAGGTCAGTAGATGGAGCCTGTAATCGAATTCCTTGCGCGATTGCGCTTAACCGCGGCCAAAGGACCCCACAGCCCTTGGAAATGGGATTGCCTCCACAGTCTTCCACGCTAGACCTACCACACGGCCCGGCCGACCCCCCCCCCCCCCCCCCCCCCGATTGACCACCGCTGACTTTTTAGTGGCTGCCCTTGTTCAGCAGACTGGTGAGATCACACCCTCCTCTCCACCCTTGGAGAGGGGGCCTCGTTGCCATCGCCGGTCAGTGGGTGTTCAAACTCTTAAATCTCACTCTGAGGCTCCCACTTCCCCGGGCTGTTTCTGGCACTGACTTTCCTAGATTGATTACCCCTACAGCACAACCTGAGACAGAGATTTCAGCGCAAGGAATTTATTTTGAAGGTAATTCCAAGACACAAACAGGAGTGGGGGTGGGAGGTGAGGCAGTGGTGGGGGTGGGGTGAGAAGTTATTGTATTTATTTTTTATCAAGCCCTTTGCGATTGAGGGTAGCAGGAGCTTTATCCCACTGGGGAACTCGTGGCTGATGGAGCACACCTGCATCCCAGAAGGATCCCACTGGAAGGGAAGAGGGGTGAAGAATACACATGTCCTTTCCTACTGGTCTTTTGTTAAAGGCATCACAAAGCCCTCCGGCAAAAATAAGGAGTTGCTGCGATCTGGAAGCCCGGCCAAGGTGCCCAGAACGGTATGGACAAAGGATCTGGGTGGACACTGACCGTGTTGCCTACCTTTGGGTCAAGGACGACGTAACAAGGAAAAGTGGCATTTTCTGAAAGGGTCACCTCCTAGTCTTTGTGTTCCAGCACATTATCCTCACGCATGCACCCACCCTTTTCTTGTTGCTCTTAGAGTTTCCTTTCAGATAGACTTTCACCATAAATAGTTACAAAGGAGGTTCATGCACTCTGTTTTCATTTCCCTTGTACCTGTTATGAAAAGAGCTTTGATTTAGAAAATTTCTGCAATTCGTCGGAGGGCTAAAATGAGGTATAAATTTAACTTCAGAAACAATAAAATGGCTTAGTGGTCGACAGGAAGATGGAACCCCTTTTGAAAAGGTTTAGGAAGCCACACGGAAGGGAAAGTGAAAACTAGAGAAGAAAGACCAGTGATTTAGAACATACACACACCTGCACACACACACACCCTCGCACACAACACACCTTCTCACATATATACACATGCATCCTCACACATCCTAATGTGTGTGTGCATACGTGCATGCACACACACACAGGTGGAAAGGTGCTTACATATATATGAATGTGTATATAATATTTTGTGGCAAGATTACAATTTATCATTGTTGGAAAAGAGAGTTACTTTAATTTGGTTGCAATGGTGGAGGAAATTGATATTATGTAATGATACACACACATACACACACACACAATTTTCTCAAAGTAAAAAGTTAAATATTTAGTCCCAAACGAAAAGTAACTATGTTAAACTATATTCCCGAAAATTGATTTGTATATCTGTATGTATAATTAGATAGATTATGTGGGGGAAATTGCAAGTGTATGTGTTTCTGAAATTTTTATCTGTCTACCCCCCTACCTATTCCCTTCTGCAAATCAAAGATAAATATATATAATAATTATAAAGTTTCCTTCAGGTATGACCTTGCAGCCTTTCAATGTATTGGGATAAGTAAGATCCCAGAATTACTTCTTAGGACTTAGAGATACTGGAATTAGGGAACTTGTTGTCCCAAAGACTTACATGTTCACATCAGGTGCCCCCCGTCCCTTCTCCAAAACAGTCCCCCTAGGTACCTCTAAACTACACTGGGGTGACTCTTTGCCCAACTAGGATGACTAATAATAAGTCAATATCCCCTTGTAATAGCTTGAAGTCATGGGTGACGGGTTTACATTTTAAAAGGCTGAATCAGATAGGAAAAGCCATTAAAGGTAATCAACATATAATACATGCACATTTGAACAGATACAGAGAAAGTATTGAGAAATTCAATATCTGTTCATGATAAAAATTCTCAGAAAAGTAAGAATAGCAGAAGTGGTAGGAAACATCCTCAAAACTGTTAAAAGACATGAAAAAAAATAAAAAAAAAACTAGAGTTAGTATCATTGAACATAGTGAAGCATTGGACAATTGTCCCTATGATGGTGACATGGCCAGGACATCGTCTCCTGCCCCTTTTATTAAACATTGTACTGCTGTTTATATTCATTGTAATAAGGTACTAAAAAGAAAAAAAAAAAGACAATGATTTGAAAGCAAGAAGTACAGTTTTCCTAATTAACATGTGACATAAATGTGTACATAGAAAAATGTCAAGAAATCTACAGGACAGAAAAATACCTACTAGAACTAAAAGCTACTTCAGCATTATAACAGGATACAAATTCCACATACGAAATGTGATGGTATTACTATTATGCTGATAATGAACTACACTGAAATTAAACCACTAAACACTGTGGGATAAATTTAACAAATGATTTGTACGATCTCTAGTCTAAAAAGTAGAAAATATTCCTGAGAGAAAATCAGGAAAACCTAATTTAATGGGTAGGCATAACATACTCATGGATGGAAAGACTTAACTTGTCAAGATGTCAGTTCTCCCTAAACTGATCTATAAGTTCAACACAAATGAAATGGAAGCCTAAATTTGTACTCAAAAATTATAGGCAGTTTTGCTAGAGTCAGACAAATCAATGGGCCAGAATGGAGAGTTAAGAAATATCCCCATAGAACTGTGGTCAAAGTTGTTTGGTCCCAGCTTTATTGACATATAATGGAAAAAGGAAATTGTACAGTATAGATGTTTAAAGTGTGCAATAATATTTGATACATGTTTATATCGTGAAATAATTCCTCCAACAAGTTTAAATTAACACATTTTTTACCTTATTTACTTCACATTATTTACCTATTATTATTATTTTGGTGCTGGTCAAATGATTTTTGACAAGTATAAAAACAAAGTGCAATGAAGAAAGGAAATTTTTTTCAACAAATATTGTTGGAACGTTTGGATAATTATCAGAAGAAAGGAAGCATAATCCATACTGACTCCATCTCTAAATTTATTTTGAGGTAGATGATTGAGATGAAGTTAAAAGATAAAACTATATGAGTGTCTAAATGGAAAAAAATAGATTGTCTTCATAGAGTAAACAAAGCACACACATGGAACTAACTGTAACGAGAGTAAAAATAAATTGTATTTCATCAAATCAGAAAATTCTGCTCTTCAAAGGTCATTGATAAGGAATTGAATAGTCAAGCCAAAGACCTTTACACAATTTTTATCTTTCATATTTTCCCAAGACATAGGAAAATGTGTGAAGCTATTCAAACCAATGAAGGGAAGAAGAACTAACAATACAAAACTTTACAAAATAAAATAAGATCAAATTATTATTCAATCATAGTAAGAAATATACATGTCAAAAATATCAAATACTATCTTCATTACTGTTTTTAAAATACAGCACAATACATCTCATTGCAGTAACGACAAAAAGAGAAACATTAGTCTATCGCCATAATAGTTACATTCAAGAAAAGTTTTTTTAACAATGCTTAACATATGGGGCACCTGGGTGGCTCAGTCTGCTGAGCGTTTGACTTCGGCTCAGGTCCTGATCTCACAGTTCGTGAGTTCGAGCCCTGCATCGGGCTCTGTGCTGACAGCTCAGACCCTGGAGCCTCCTTCAGATTCTGTGTCTCCCTCTCTCTCTGCCCCTCCCCAGCTCACGCTCTGTCTCTCCCTCTCTCTCAAAAATAAATAAACATTAAAAAATTAAAAAAAAAACAATGCTTGACATAAAGTAAGTGCTTCACAAATACTTGTTGATTATATTGAAGATAATGATTAAATGTATTACTCCTTCATGATAATCCTCTGAGCAGTGGAATAAAACAGATATAATTACATAATATTACTACCAGAAGCAAACAGTAAATAGTTTTAGATGGCATTCCAATTAAATTTTGATATATGAAAAATAAAACCATTCACTACTGCCATTGGTAGTCTTTATTTTATCAGAACTATTTTAATGTATAAAATAAGAGAAAAGAAGAAAATATATGTGTTGTATAGTGTCGTAAGAATTATAAGGTATAGACACTAATTTTAAATTTCCCATATCCAGTATTATTATCAAATTCTTAGAACAAAAGAGAAATAAAGATATTTTTGTTTAAGAGTATCATACACCACCTGTTCTTTCCAACTATAACCAAATGGGCAATGAAAGGAACAACGCACTGATTTGCAACAACAAGAAAAATATAAAGAAATTGGAAATCTCCTAATAAGAAAGGTTCAAGGACAATAGTAAAAACCAACAAAACTTCAGCGTCAAGTCGATTTGCATCT